>NC_056733.1:640113705-640361205 GCF_019279795.1 Protopterus annectens
GATGGTGTACATAGAAAAAACACGAGCAAGTCAAGGTTTCATATGGAGATGTTAGAATGGTAAGAGAAGTGAGATAAGAGGTGGCAAATTATCAAATTAAGGGGCATGGAGCTTGAATATTGTAGTGATGCAGCTATTTACTTTATGAAAAACAAATCTCACTTGGTTTGGAAATGGAATGTTTGCAAAGACATTTTTGTTGGCAGTTTTCTTGAATTACTATGGGCTTGGAATACAGGTATATTTGTGTTGTTGTCTGCATATTGGACCTTCCTTGTTTTTTACGTGCAGAGGCTGCCATAGTTTCCAGAGATTCTGTGGATGTTAATGATGGCCAGAATATCTCAACAGACATGAGCTCTTTGCTTGGCAATTTAACTTAATTTGATTTAATTTGGGCTGCTTACTCAAACACTGAGTTCACAGGGCTGTGACTTGAGTGAAGCATCAGATCACACCTCTCAATCTCTCAGAGCAAGAAATCTGAACAAAGCCAGAAATAATGATGGGGCAAAGGCCCAAAAATAGGGACAGATTTTAAATATTGCTCCTGTAAACTCAGTTGCTAGAATAACAGGTTTTGCTTTATTATGCATTTTTCTGAGGGATATGAAGTCTGAAATTCAAATGCCTGCCATTTATTTATTATTTAGTGACTTTAATCTGCATGTTGGTATCCCACAATTCCACTGGAGTTGGTGAGCTTACATGATTATGCATGCAAATATTACGTTAATTAACATCACAATTTTTGGCCAGTTGTACCTACTTTTCATGGGCGTTTGTAAAAGATTTTTGATGTTTCCAGGTTGAGAGGTATGATGAGCGTGTGTGTGTGTGTGTTCGTGGGGTAAGGTTGCCACACATCCCATTAACAGCGGGACACTCACAGCTTGAGCTACCTTATACTGCTGCCTGCTGTGTAAAGCAGTGGGACTTGAAAAATCCAATTTTTTGATCGCATCGAATTGCTGTGGAAAATCTGCAATTACTTCTGGCTTTCCATAACAATGACGTTATTTCACCAACCCAAACCTGCAGGCAGAGCTATTCCCTTTTAGGTCTGAGTATCATGCAGTGATTGGCTGCAGTTCATGAGGGAGGTGGGCACTGGGGCAAGAAAAGCCGTACAAAGATCACAGCTGTACAGCATTTCTTTGTTAATAGCGCATCTACAGCCTGGAGAGGTGGAGATATGCCTTGAGATATGCCTTAGAGAGGAGAGGAATGAAGGTCAGCAGGGCTAAAACAGAATATATGTGTGTAAATGTGAGGGAGGGTAGAGGAATGGTGAGGATGCAGGGAGTAGAGTTGGTAAAGGTGGATGAGTTTAAGTACTTGGGATCAACAGTTCAGAGTAATGGTGAGTGTGGAAGAGAGGTGAAGAAGAGAGTACAGTCAGGGTGGAATGGGTGGAGAAGAGTGTTAGGAGTGATTTGTGACAGACAGGTACCAGTAAGAGTGAAAGGGAAGGTCTACAAGAGGGTAGAGAGACCAGCTATGTTATATGGGTTGGAGACGATGGCATTGACGAAAAGGCAGGAGTCAGAGCTGGATGTGGCAGAGTTAAAGATGTTAAGATTTGTACTGGGTGTGACTAGAATGGACAGGATTAGGAATCAGTATATTAGAGGGTCAGCTCAGGTTGGACAGTTTGGAGACAAAGCAAGAGAGGCGAGATTGCGTTGGTTTGGACATGTGCTGAGGAGGGATGCTGGGTATATTGGGAAAAGGATGCTAAGGATGGAGCTGCCAGGTAAGAGGAAAAGAGGAAGGCCTAAGATGAGGTTTATGGATGTGGTGAGAGAGGACATGCAAGCGGCTGGTGTGAAAGAGCATGATGCAGAGGACAGGAAGAAATGGAAACAGAAGATCCGCTGTGGCGACCCCTAATGGGAACAGCTGAAAGAAGATGATGATGATGATCTACAGCCACTAATACTAAGACTGAGATTTGTCTTTTTTTTTCAAACAGCCAGAGTCAGCCAGCCACTCCAGCAGCCAGCCAGCCAACCAACTAGCCACTCCAGCTACAACAGCAGGGAAGCCAGCTAGCCAACCAGCCAACGAGTCACAACAGCAGGGAAGCCAATCAGCTCAGCAAAGGCTGTGATTATAATGGTATGTACAAATAGTATTTAATGTCTCTAGCTTTTTAAAAAATGATAATATTGTATTTTATTTCAATTTTTTACTTTTTAACATTTAGAGGTAAATGGGGTGCACTGTGCAACTGTGCAGTATTTAAATCTTTGTAGTGGTTATTTTGAGATTTGCAAGTATTAGTTTTTAAAGCTATAAAAAGTATGTATGTATGTGTCTGTGTGTGAATGTGTGTGTGTGTGTGTGTGTGTGACTGTATATATGCATATATATATATATATATATATATATATATATATATATATATATATATATATATATATGGTTCCACTTTATAATCTCGAAATACTGAAATCTCGAATTACAGTATCCCGAGACAATAAAGTCGAACGCTTGAAATCCCGAAACCCCAAAACCACGAAACACAAAATCGCAAACATAAACACATCATACACCACACAACACATACACCATCCTACCCATGCTACAACATATAAACAAGCAAAACACACACAAACACAAAAACACAAATCAACAAACCTACACTAAATATAAGAAGGGGGCAAGCCCCCCCCTGCACCCCCATACCCCCCCTACTTATATATACTAACTCCGAGATCACACCAAACAGAAAAAGACAGCAAACTCACCACTGGACACTCTACAGTACCCTCACACACACACACCACAAATATACAAACACCATCACTTTCAACACTTAAACACTCATACTTTTACCTGCCTACCCTAACTCACACATAAAACTTCCAAAAACACTCACATACACTCAGACAAATACCTAAAACCCTAACAAAATACTCACTTACCTTACATACTAGCCAAATCCACACACTAAATCATACATGCTGCACAAACTACATCCTGCAACAAATACCTGAAAACCATAACCGTGAATTTGACATTTCTGGATTCGCAGTTATGGAGTTTCGCAATTTAAAAAATTCGACTTTATGGTCTTGAGATATTGAAATTCGTGATTTCAGTATTTCGAGATTATAAAGTGGAACTATATATATATAAATATATATATATATATATATATGTATATATATATATATATATATATATATATATATATATATACATACATACATATATATATATATATATATATATATATATATATACATACACACACACACACACACACACACACATATATATATATAGTTCATAGTACTAGGCTACGGTTCATAGGTTAGTACCAGGCTAACTGCCCTTGTAGACCATTTTAAACCTAGCCAATTATCCCATGTCAGTATCAAATCCTGCACCTTGTGTCTGTAAGGTAAATACCTTAACCATTATGCCAACCTCCCTCCCTATATATACGCATATGTGTATGTATGTATATATAGCCTTCCTCTAGCTTACCCCAATTTTTACCCATCAAAACCAGTAGGAAACTCTTTTTGATCTATAAGTTACTTTAAACAACTCTGTTCTTACTATAATCTCACTAACCTTAACTATCAATCTAATCCCTCACCCGTTTAAAACTACCCCACTAATGACTGACTTTTCTTTCCCTTTATTAATTCTTTCAACATAGCGCTACACCTCTAGTGATCTTTTCCTTTCTTAAATTTCAACCTATTTCAATATTTACAAAAAATGTGTGTGTGTGTGTGTGTGTGTGTGTGTGTGTGTGTGTCTGTGTGTGTGTGTGTTTTCAGTATTTTGAACTTTTGAGATTTTGGTCTTTCAGAATTCTTTAGCGCTTCTATACATATATATATATATATATATATATATATATATATATATAGATATATATATATATATATATATATATATATATGGTTTACTATCACTTTAAAGAAGAACGAAATGCAGGGTACTGAGATTCACATGTTCGAATTGCAGTTTTCCAATGTGCAAAAAAACAAACCAAAAATGATCGACTCCACAACCATGAATGCTAGTGTGCATTTGCTGTTGTGAGGTCGATGTTCTGCATGGCGATCTTACTACATTGGGGATTGGGAAATGTACCCATTTCCTCACTATAGTGCGATCTCGGAGTTTGTATATATAATTAGCAGGGGGGGGTCTGCAACCCCCCAAGTGGGGGGCTACACCCTCCAGACCCCCTGCTAAATGTTAGTTGGACATATCTGCACAGTAAGGTACACTGGGTAATGTCGACTATGTCGAACATGGACCTGTTGACATCACCGCTTTTGTCTTTGTGCCTATCCGATGTTATTTTCAAGTTTATTTTTCAAGTAAGTCATTACTCGAGGGAATGCCTTTTGAGGTTTTGATAGTAAACCTATATATATATATATATATATGTACACACACACACGCACATATATATATATATATATATATATATATATATATATATATATATATATATATATATATATATATATATATATATATATATAAAGCTTGTAAATTACTCTGTTTTTCTCTTTCTGATATTGTAACTTCCCACAATTTATTAGCCTGTTCCTCATTTTGTTATATTGCACTGTATTGTACAGCAATTTCTGTATATTCTGCAAATTCTTGTAAAATACTGTGTAATTACTTTCCCGGTTAAAAATGTCAATAAATAAATATTTATATATATACATATTATATATGTGTTTTCAGCTCTCCTATACATTTTGCTACAGTGGTTAATTTTTTGCCCTAGTCCTCATTGCTTCCAAGTGCAGACTGTGTTTTTTGTAGTACATGTTGTTGGCACCATACTTTTATTTGTGGTTCGGATATAGTTCAAGTTATGCTATAAAAGAAGAACGATGCATACATAACCACCTGAGCAGCCAGAATACAAAACAAATCAGATATTTTACTGTGCACATTTTAAGAAAAATATAGATTGGCCTAACCTCTGGATTGTTGTGTGTGCTTTTTTTCAGAAATAATTCCTGGGAAATGCTATTCAGAAGTGAAGAGACATATGAAGAGACAGTTTTAGTGGCACACCAGGCAGTGTTTTGTCTGATGTCTATTGTCATGCAAAGTTGACTAATTAGTTGCATCTAGCCAAGGTAGTTCTTTGAAGATGAGAGGAGTAACTTGGCCAGGAATTGGAACTTGCAAAACTGCTCTTTGTAAAGATTCTTTTTTTATCTCAGTAACTTGACACTTTTGCAAGCCTCATTCAGAACAAAGTGTAGTAGATCAGTAGGAACAACATTTGCAAAACTCAGTGCAGACCAGTCAATAACACAGACTCTCAAACGTGTTAGTTTTTCAGGTGTTCCATTCTAAGTGAATGGTAGTGTAGTCTGAGAAAAAAATGGTAGGACTACTTTTTCACACAATCTGAGCTCTCATAGTGCATTATGGGCCAGATATAGCTTTGCAAAGGAATCAGGATGTCTGCCCCCATGAGGACAGTCAAGGATAAATAAAAAAAATTAAAATTAGGAATGCACTTATTTTGTTGTAGGCAGCTTTGGGAGGTGCACTAATTTATGGCAAGATAAAAAAATGTTTTTTTTTTTTTCATCATTTGCCCGTAGCAGTCCTTCACACACTTTTGTCTTATCTATGAAACAGACTTCATCAGTTAATCTGATGGTCTGTTTCATAGATATGATAAAAGCACCTAATATAACATTACATATATTTACCATTCGTGCGTTTATATTTACTGTTTCTGTGTTT
This sequence comes from Protopterus annectens, assembly GCF_019279795.1. Lineage (NCBI taxonomy): Eukaryota > Metazoa > Chordata > Ceratodontiformes > Protopteridae > Protopterus > Protopterus annectens. Next base: position 640,119,463 of record NC_056733.1, read on the forward strand.
GACATCACCTGAGGTTGTTTTTTTAGAAAATATACAGGCTAGACTTCTTAAGAATGCAAGGTTAGGCTTCTTAAGATCCTCACAGATCAATAGCAAATTAAGTACCTATGAATCTATAAGAAGATTGTTCCATACTTTTTGTGTTCTTTTAAAGTAGATTAAGTAAAAAGGAAAGAAAATACCCATTTAAGAATGAATGTTTAACACTTTTAAAACAAAATGTGATTACAGTCAATATGGGTTTTCATATACACTTAAATTATGCCATCTGAACGTCTTATATGATCATAGGATCGTAGGAGATTACTAGGCTAATAGCCTTGGTGCCCTTACAAGCCTAGCTAAGAGTTTATCCCCAAAAAAGAAACCTCAATCAGCACCTGTCACTCCTGTCAATGAGGGACACAGGTGGAACCCCTGGGACAAATTTGTGGTTTCCCATCCAGTCATCAAGGTAGCATTTGAAGAGGGTCAGTGACATACTTTGTTTGACATGTATGGGAAGTCTATTCCAGAGACGAGGCAACTGCAGAGAGATAAACCTGCCTCTCCAGCAGGATTTGTTAATGGCCTTTTGAGTGGGTGATACGCAAGGAGTTAGACTTATGGATATGGAGCATCTCTAGTACAGCAGGGTCTGAGATTGCCTTGTTGGTGAGACACAGATCACCACTGAGCAATCTGTATGATACAGAGTAGAGTGATAGTGATTTGAGCCTGTCCACATAGGACAAGTGTTGGAGGCCATGGATTCTCTTTGTGAGGTATTTCTGTGGCCTTTCCAGTTGGTGCAGGTGTTTGAAGAGGTACATACCAAATGGGGTGTTGTACTCAATTATTGGCCTAATGAGGGAGGAGTACATAGAGGTAATAACTTCCTTTTTTCTGGATGCAATCCCTTTACTTATGAGATGAACTGGGTAAAAGGCTTTTCTGACCACTGCCATTACATGATCATCGAATGTGAGATTGCTGCCAACCAGTGTACCCAGGTCTCTCACCACAGGTTGTGTGCTTAAGGGGTTGCCGTTGATGTGGTAATCAGTAGGGGCCGTGTTTTTGCTGAATGGTATGATAATACATTTTTTTTTGCACTTAACTTAAAGCCATGACTTTGGCACCAGTCATTTGTTGCTGTGAGACCCTCTTGTAGTATGTTAACATCATTTGGGGAGTCAATGACAGCACCAAACTTACAGTCGTCCACAATCTTGGTCAGCCACAGGCGTTTTGTCTTTGCCTGCACTTCTGAGAAGTAGATGCCAGACAGTAGGGGTCCCAGGACAGATCCCTGGGGAACACCACTAGTGACAGGTCTGCTGTCGGAGGTGGGTGCACCTATTTTGACCTTGTGGGTCCCATGGTGAGCCAGTTGGCCACCCACCTGATGAGATAGGGATTTACACCAAGCTGTGTTAGCTTTTTGATGATGCCCGACTGGGGAATTGTGTCAACGGCTTTGGCCAAGTCAAGGTAGGCTGTATGTACCGACTTTCCCTCATCCAGTGCCTTGGTGACAGTCTCAAAAAAAAGTCAACAGGTTCAATAGGCAAGATCTGCCCTTGACGAATCTGAACTGGGTGGTGTGAAGTGCTTGTTTATGAGGTCCATGATAATATGCTCCATGACCTTACAGATCAGACTTGTCAAGCTAATGGAGCAACAGTTTCCAGGGTCAGTAGTGGCACCACCTTTGTGCAAAGGGATGACAATGGTAGTTCTCCACTTTGCTGGAATGAAGCCTGTACTTAGGCTATGGTTGAATAGGATGCTCAATGGCGAGGCTAGTTCTTGCTGGAGATGGTGCAGAATACAGCCTGGGATACTATCAGGTCCCATGGAAGCTGTGTTCTTTGCCTTGGATAGGGCCTTTAACACGCTCTATGGAGATGTGAGGTGTGGGACAAGTATTGGGGATGTCAAATGGGCCTTTGGGGGAGAGGGGGTGAAGTTTACACTGAGCCTATCTGCTAGGAGGTTGGCTAAGTCAACAGGATCAGTGTAAGTGGTACTGTCTGTTATGAACTAATTTGGAACAAACCTAGGCTTTACCATGGAGGTTCCAGACTTAACTGAAAAAGGCTTTGCAGTTAGCCTTTGTTTCAGAGGCTAGTTTTGATTCATAATTGGCTTTGAAGGTTTTCACTAGTGATCTAATTTTCTTGTTGAGACTAAGGATGGAGTTTTTACAATTGGGAATTTCTCCCTTTTTACCCATCGACAACAGTTTCTTCCTTTTGTTGTAAAGCTTTTTAATAGAGGATGTCCACCAGATAGATTTGTGTTTCCTTGAGGAGCAGGTTTTAGTTCTGTTGGGTATGGCTGAGTCCATGCAGTTATACAGGTGCTTGTACACTGCACTGGTGTACTGTTCAGCATATTTGTCTGCATCCTCTGAGGAGGGTGGTGGTGTGAAGCTACTGATACCCTCCCTTACAAGGTTGTAGTCAGCTTTTGAGAATTTTTTTTAGCCTGGTTACAGCTGGGGATAGATACGTCTAATGAGACAGACCGATGGTCTGATCTCAGCAGGGAAGAACTTACTATGCGGGTGGTGCAGTGGTCACCCATGTTGGTGAGAACCAAGTCTAGAATGTTATCTCCCCTTGTGGGGGATGAGACAAGCTGGTCTAGTGCATTAGAAATGATGAAGTCAAGGAATCATTGGGTGAGTGCATTAGAGCAGGAATAGTTCACCCAGTCTATGGTGGGGTAGTTTAAGTCACCAAGGATCAGGGTGTTAGGGGTACCTTGATGGAGTCAAGTAGGTCCAGGAAGAAGGAATGGGTGTCCTGAGTCATGAAGGGGGTGGTCTATAGCTGGCTATAACTTGGATGTGTGTCTTGTCAATTGTCAGTTGCACCTGGAGTAGTTCTAGTGCATCATGCTGGCAAACCAGTCTGGAGGTGTGCTTATCTTTAATGAAAATAGAAACTCCACCACCAACCTCATTTTGGGGTTGGAATGTGTGGAATGAGGTATAGCCTGGTAAGGCAGGGTTGCTCTCTGCAGCCTTGAACCAAGTTTCCATGACTGCACAGATGTCAGCATCTTCCAGTGCAAGGAGAGCCTCCAGTGAGTGCATTTTCAGGTTAAGGCTCCTAGCGTTAAGCAGCATGACCTTCAATTTGCTTTTTGACAGATCTTTTATGTTTCTCTTAGCACAAAAAATCTGGGCAAAGCCAAAAATAATGGGGGGGGGGGCAAAGCCTCAAAATAGGGGCAAATTTTAAATATTGCTTTTATAAACTTAGAAAGTTGCTAGAATAAAAGGTTGTGTGTTACCATACATTTTCTGAAGGATATGAAGTCTGAAACTCAAATGACTGTCATTATTTAGTGAATTAATTCCTCACTTATTTGCCACAAAAATCCAGAAAATCATACATTTTATGAGGACCCGACCAAAAATATGAGGCAAAAATCTGGGCATTCTGCAAAAATTTATACAGTTGAAAGGTATGTCTCACTGTGATTCCTGTTAAAGGCAGACAGAACCATGGTGAAATATATACTGATGCTCAGTTCTACACCTCTAAAATACATTTTGGAATTTGTTTGAATTTTCTGTAGTTTCAGAAAACATTTTCTTTTTTAAATTATTTAGCATAGTATTTTTGTAGACTGTGCATAATAGCATTTCATGCATTATGTATTTCTAAACAAATGTTTTCCAAATTTTATTTTACCATCAGCAGAGGCATATTGAGGCATCTGCAAAACACTATACTATTTAATTTCAAAACCCTAGGTACTGCACTATTTCATTATATGTCTGCTATCCTCACTGACAGGTTTTTAAACTAGAGAAATTTCACCATTTTAGAGAGTATTGCAAGCTTTCTTCTTTCAATCCTGAAACCTTCAATAACAGGCTCGCTTCCATAAACTGGGGCTTCTTTAAGTATCTCCCTCTTAATGAAGCCATTCTACACTTTAATCGCATTTTTTGTATATACTTGACTCTTTAGCTCCTCTTAGAAAAGTGAGAATCAAAGCCAACTACTTACCTTGGCTCACCAAAAACACCCTATCGCTCATGAAAGAAAGAGACAAAAATTAGAAAAAATGGCTAAAACTAAACCGGCAACATTCCTAAAAAATATAAAGAACTAAGAAATCTAGCAAAAACATCAATTAACAAAGACAAGAAAACTTACTTTTATAATCCCCAGTTCTCCCAAAGGTCTAACCCAAAAAAACTCTGGCATACCATCAATAAAATCTTAAATCCAGGTCAACCTACCACCCCCCAACCACTACCCTAATAATTCCCCTTAGAAAATACCACCTTACTTAATACCCACTTCATCAAATCTATTCAAAAACTTACCCAACCCTCCCAAAGCCATAACCACCCTCACACCACTCACTACACATGTAACACAACCCCTTTCTCTCTTAACCCCATCTCCACAGCCTACATCAAGTCACTTCTACTAAAACTGAAACCTTGTTCTCCCTCTACTGATAACCTCCCTCCCCTCTTTCTTAAACTCTCTGCTCATTCCATAGCCTATCCTGTCTCTATCTTAATAAATAGATCTATCCAAGAGTCTACTGTCCCAGACATCTGGAAATCTTTTTACACCATTCCACTTAACAAAGGAGGTAACTCCCCTGAGCCCTCTAACTACAGACCCATTGCCATCCTATCTCCTGTATCCAAAATCCTCAAAAATGTATTCACAATCAGCTTTTAACTCACCTTATTAATGAAAATTTTCTGACTCCCCCACTCAACATGGTTTTCGGCCACACCACAGCACCTCCACTGCCCTCCTATCCTTCACTCACACAGTTGTTGAAGCCAGGAACAAAAACCTCTTCATGTCTTGCCTCTTTCTTGACCTCTCTAAAGCTTTCAATACCGTCTCCCATTCCAAGCTACTTACTAAGCTTACTGACCTTAATCTCTCCTCCTCTACTATTCACTGGTTCTCAATATATCTATCAAATAGGCTCCAGTCTGTCAGATGGGAATCTGCTTGCTCCCCTTTCCTACCTATCCAAACTGGTGTCCCCCAAGGCTCAAACCTTGGCCCCCTCCTATTCAACATCTTTACCAATCATCTTTACTCCTCCTGCAACACCTTCTCCCTCATACAGTACGCTGATGACTCTACGCTGATCTCTTGTGCTGACAACAACTCTAAACTTCTATCACCCAAAATTCCTTCTCATCTGTGAAAAAATGGCTCACAGAGCATCAGCTTATACTCAGCCCCCCAAAAAACTAAGCTCCTACTGTTTCTCACCAAAACTCTCCACCACCTTAAATCCACCTTTACTATTTATTCACTAGATAACACACTCATCAAAGCTGAGCCTCACACTAAGTTACTGGGTACAATAATCGATGACCAACTCAAATTCAACATCTATATCCAACACTGTATAAAAAAAAACTAACATCAAACTGGGTCTTCTCTACAGGAATAATATATTTCTTGCTCCCAACTCCAAACCCACCCTTGCCCAAGCCTATCCCCTTCCATGTCTCCTCTACACCTCCCCTATCCTAACTCACCTCCAGTCAAACCTTCTCTCCAAACTAGAACAAGCTTACAATAACATAGTCAGATTTGCCAATAGCCAATCTTATAAATCTCATCATTCCCTTGCCCTGAAGCAGCTTCAATGGCTAGAATTCCTCCAGCTCTTACTACTTGCCCAGCTGCAGCTGACACTCCCTACTCAACAAACTGCTAGCCTGCCCGTCACTCTTTACCTTAGTATCCCCTTATACTCCAACCCAGTCTCTTCATAGTTCCGACCAGCACCTGCTAGACATTTATGGAAAACTCCTCTACAAACGGTGTCCCTGGTTTGGAATAGGCCACCACCGCACTTTTGTAGAATCACTACTTCCAGCTGCTTTAAAACTGAAGTCAAGCACTACTTTCTGAACTCAAAACCTGCCTTTGCCTAAATCCTCTATAATCTGCATTTTCCTTTCTTTTTCTTTTCACTACCTGTCTGCATCTAATAATTCAATGACTAATCTGTTCACTATACAATAATACATTATGCTACTTGGGAAAGATATGTCATTATTGTAAATACTTAAATGTACTAGTTGTATTTACTTCATTTTGTTTTATTTTTATTAGTTATTCATTTCACCTAATAAATGCATATGTAATTTTTGTTTTTCTTGGGTTTTGTATATTGCCTACTATGTTATCTTTTTAAGTTTGTACTGATGGAGCTTTTCTCCTCAGGTCTCCACTAAAAACGGGACATGGGCTCAGATGGACTAACCCGGTTAACAAATGTTAAATAAAAAATAAATAAATACAGTTTATATCATATATAAGCTTAAAGCTTCTATCACTGTTCCACACATCTCTCTTTTACTCACTTATTTTAATCCTAATCTATTTTCCATCTACCAGTTAAGCCATATTTAGCGCTAGCTAACATCAATATTTTTCCATATGTACTTCCTCATTGCTCTGTATGACTGATTGTGCATTTCTCTGCATGTTTCACTTCAATTGTCTATAATCTATTGATGTATCCAATATCCACTCATGAATATGGTCACATGTTGGATTTGGTATTATCAACTGGGCCTGTTGTGGAAAATCTTTGCATACATGATGCTGTGTTTTCTGATCATAAACCTATTGTATTTGATGTTAAGTTGTATTCTAGTGTAGAAAATCATTCTGTTTCAGTTAGATTCAGACGTTTTTTTAATCAAGATGTTCTTGAGAAGTTTTCTTCATTATTTAAAGAAGCTATGTTTCAATTTTCAGAATGGTCTACATTGAATGGATTTTTAAGCTGTTTTAATGAGACCTGTAGGGATATTTTGGATATTATTGCCCCTCTGCGTTTGAAAAAGAAAAATTCAGTAAGAAATCCATGGGTAACGGATATTACTCGAGCTGCAAGGAGAGAATGTAGAAGATGGGAAAGGCAGTGGAAAAAGAATAAGCTTTCCGTATATCTAACTGCTTTGAGGGAAAGTTGGAAGGTTTATCAGAATACTGTAAAATCTGCAAAAAATATATATTTTTCTAACCTTGTCTCTGAAAATTCTCATAATCCTAGGATTTTGTATGATGTAATTGATTCTGTTTTAAATGCTCAAGATTATTTTCCAGTTCAGGCTTCAGCTACAATATGTAATGATTTTCTTAAATATTTTATGGATAAGGTTGCTAATTTAAGAATGACTGTGCCTATGGTTTCTTTACAGGGTCCATTGATTCCTGTTTCGAAGAAATTATGTACTTTTAATCCAATATTATTGCCAGATTTAATTAAAATGATAAATGAGGCTAAGCCTAGTGGCTCTCCTGACGATGTTTTACCATCGTTTGTTTATAAGGATGTATCTTCAACAGTGGCACCGGTTGTGTTGACAATAATTAACACGAGTTTAGTTTCTGGTGTAGTGCCCAATGATTTTAAAAGAGGGGCTATACATCCACTATTGAAAAAATCGGGCCTTGATGCATCTGTATTAGCTAATTATAGGCCAATTTCTAAGTTACCTTTTTTGAGTAAGGTGATGGAGAGATGTGTCTATGGCCAATTGTTGGATTTTTTAGATAAAAATAATTTCTTAGAAAATTTTCAATCTGGTTTTAAACCATTACATAGTACTGAGACAGCTCTGTTGAAAGTTATGAATGACATTTTTCTTGCAACTGATGGAGGAAAATCTGTATTATTAGTGTTGTTGGATTTAACGGCTGCTTTTGATACAGTTGATCATGAGGTGCTTTTGCACCGTCTTGAACATTATGTGGGAATTACTGGTTCGGCGTTAAATTGGTTTAGGTCTTACCTTACTGATAGAATGGTATGTGTTCACCTGGGTGATTTTTCATCTGATTTTTTCCATCTTTCCTGGGGAATTCCACAGGGTTCAATCCTGGGGCCTTTGTTGTTTTGTATTTATATTTTGCCTCTGGGAGACATCTTACGGAAATATGGTATTGACTTTCATCTGTATGCTGATGATTATCAACTTTATTTACCTTTGGATGAGGCTGATGGTCGATCAGTATCAAAGGTTCTGGATTGCCTATGTGAGCTTAAGACATGGATGGTGGAAAATTTCCTGAGTCTTAATGAATGAAAGACAGAAGTGGTGCTTTTTGGTTCTAGGCGTTATAATGACTCCATTATGACAGATTGTGGTGAATTGACTCCCTAATTGAAGGATTCTGTTATTAATTTGGGGGTAAAAATGGATAAAGATCTCTGTTTTAGGGGTCATATTAATAGGGTAGTGGCATCCTCTTTTTATCAGTTAAGACGTTTGGCTAAGGTGAAACCTTTTTTGTCTAGGTGTGATCTAGAAACTGTGGTGCATGCTTTTATAACCTCACGTTTAGATTACTTTAACTCCATTTTATTTGGAGTGAGTCAGGGTGCCTTATCTCGCCTGCAGCTTGTTCAAAATGCTGCTGGGAAATTTTTGGAAGGCAAACGTAAATTTGATCATGCTATGCCCATATTGGCAGCTTTACATTGGTTACCTGTTTTTTATAGAATTCGTTTTAAAATTTTGTTATTGGTATTTAAAGCCCTAAATGGGTTGACCCCAATTTATTTATCAGAGATGTTGCATCCTTATGTTCCTGCTCGGGCACTTCGCTCAGAAGATTTGTCTTTGCTTGAGGTCCCAAGGTCACGATTAAAGACGAGGGGAGACAGAGCTTTTGCTGTCGCAGCTCCAAAACTTTGGAATGAGCTTCCACTTTACATTCGGCAGTCTTCTTCAGTGGCAGTTTTTAAATCAAATCTTAAGACTTATTTTTATGATTTGGCTTTTAGTAATGTATGTTGATTGTATTTGTATCTTATTTTTTGTATTTTTTGTAAAGCACTTTGGTGGCATATTATGTCTGTAAGGTGCTATATAAATAAAATTTGACTTGACTTGACTTGATCTGTTGCATTTATGTAATTGTATTATTTGCCTGTGTTTGCCCAAGTGGAATACATTGTAAGTATAAGGGGTCTTAGGACCAATCCACCTACATAGTTAATAAACCTAATAAATAAAGCTGGTTATATTGATAGAAGTACAGGAACCAGGCTGGTGGCCATTTCTGAAGGAAAAAGAGGTTTGTGGATGCTAACAGCATTAAGTAATTTAAAATCTGGATAGCCTAAAACCTCATTGCATGCCAAACCTTGGTTGTGTTACTGGGCATGACAGTGATGTTAAGGTTGCAAAAAGTAAAACTCTGACCATCTCTCTTAGCTGCCTAAATGACAACCCATATACAGATGGTTCTCTCACACTGACATATGGAAAATGAATGGGTCAACCGACCAAGAAATGCTCTGATGCTTAGCAGGTAGTGGAGGCAAAAAAGCTCAAGAAAATCACCTCAGGAAAAGCCTGTGACATTATTATACTGGACCCCAGTTCAGATCACCAAAATGCAGTTTATTAAAATATATTTTATAGAAACTGTTACTGTGAATTGTTGTGTTTACCAAAAAGTTCCTGAGTTGGCAGAAGCATCAAACATACCCACAGCAGTTCAGCCATGTCTAACTAACTCTGATGTTTGAACACATTAGGGGAGGTTATATTTCATTATGGAGGAATTTTTTGGTAGGCACTCTAGCAAAATAGATTCAGTGAAACATGTTTTGATTATCTGTATTTCAGTCAATCAGTATGCTATCTGGAAAGGTTACATCATCCCATCCATGTCTCACCAGTTGACCCACTTGGTCAAACAATTAACCAAGTCTCTGAACCCAAAAAGGCCTGCTCATGGACCCACCTCTAGCATTTAAGCCACATACTCAGAAAACATCAATAACCCACGGTGGTGGTGCTGCGGTAGCGTTGTCGCCTCACAGTCAGCCACTGTCTGGTTCAATTCTCAGCTAGAGCGTCTTCTGCGTTACAACATTCGTGAATGGGCGTACCTTTGTTGAAGGTTGCGCATCAGGGCTGGTAACTCGGCAAGTAAAAATCAACTACCAATCATTAGCGGACCGGAGTTCCGCTGTGGCGACCTCTAACCGGGAAAAGCCGAAAGACACAACAACTCAGAAAACATCAATAAAAGTCCTGCAACAAATAAAGCATTTATAAAGTATAACATTTTCTCTTAATGTAGGTGAGAATAGCACTAGCGAAAATGAATTCTTGCCTAAACAGAATACACAGCTCCATAATCTTGTTAGATTCCTCAGTAAATTATGCCTTACTCCAAATTAGTGTTACCAAGTATGCAATTTTGTCTGTCTAGGAGATGCTAAGTACCACCTACGCCTACATCTACAAAAGACAAATTAGCTACCTGTTACAGGAAGTACCACCCAGCTACAGTCCATACTTGTTTAATTAATAAAACAATAAATGTGCCTTCATTTTTCATTATAACTCACATCTGGGATCTTCACCTATGCAAGCAGAACAAATACTGTAACTGATTTAATCTTCAACAGATGACCATCTGGCATCATTTTGGTAAGAAAGCATACTGCAATTAAGGTCTTGCCTGCTAGAACAGCATATATTTTAAAGTTGGATAAACTATAAAAATTGTAAGCATTCCAAATAAGACTCAAAGACATCTTCCTCTCAGAATATAAAGGTAATTATTTTACATTTCTTGGTTAAAGCAGAAATTAAATATTCCATGAATGATGTTTCATTCTAAAGTAAACTACTAAACAACTGTGAGATCATAACAAATAAATAATAGCTCATAAAGGACTCTCTGTTTATGCCTGTACTTGTTTATTTGTCCATATTTTACTATTTCAGTTTTGTCTCACCATCTCACATCCCTGTGTTTGCTTATTCATGCCTTCCTGAACTACTCTTGGATTGCGATATTCTTATTTTGCTTCTTCACCCTACTTATTCTTCTACTGCTGAACTAACTTGTGATATTTCAGACATTATAAATCTATTATTATTTATTTTTATGCAACTTTTTGAAAGTACTTTTGGCTCACTTTTGAGTTTGGGTCATGGCTAAAAATGGGCTTGGTAGCCAGTCCACCTGCTGTTTAAAAATAAATAAATAAATGTTCTTTTCATGTTGGGAAATGAAGAAGGGCATTTTCTACATCAAAGACATACATTAAGTTGTTCATTCAAGGGAAGGTAAGAAGGAACAGAAGACCAAGCACTCATAACTCAAAAGTAGAATCCATCATGATAATGTCTGCAAGGTGGTAACTTAATGCCCATTTGTTTAGGTGTACAAAAATACCATTTTGTAATATTGTCTTCGCTTAGGAAGCAAGAACCTGTGCAACTCATTCTGAAGATGGAAAATTGAATCAAATTCTCTTGCACTGCCCCTTTAGATAATTTGTACAATTACTTTTTCCTTGTCTTAAATATAGCCAAATATAAGATAGAATTTCCGCAATCTGTTCAATATGAGGTTGGTCAAACAGAAAAGTGGGAAGGCAGTTTTTCCTTTCTTATTAAATTTTTATCATCAATATTCATCCCACGTTGTCTGTGTTCTGCTTTGGAAGTGTGATCTCAAGTGGTATTTATGCAGATTTGAAGGAATGGAGAAGTGCTGACAACCAGAAATTGTGCTTCTTGTCTGATGGAGTTAAGCAAGCAGTTGTAATACAATAAGATTCTTTCTTATATACCTCTCTCCTGGGGTGAGGTACTTCTTAGAATGATCTTTGAGCACAGCTACATTAAACTAGTTTACTACTGCTAGGATTCTGTCTTTCTCCTGTACATCCTTCATTATGTTGTCCATCTGATGGCCATAAAGGACTTTATCAATAAATTTTAAATGTTGTTATCTGGAAGGGTAGGAAGTCTCCAATATATTGCAGAAATGCTCCACCTTGGAGGTTAAAATCCTAAAGGCTGCACCAGTGTTGCTATAAACACATTTAGAAATGTATATAAAGATGTTATCTGCTGAAGCCAAAAAGCATCCTTGTCTTTGTTTTAGACATGGAAGAAAATAAGTAATTAGAACCTGCTATGGCTTATTACTAAGTCGGATACTGAAACGTGGGTCTGATAATTCAAGATTGTCATGGATAGCACAGTAGATTTAAAACTGTATGCCATCATTCAGTTTATAACTACATGGCTTTAGAATATTGTAAGGAAACATGCAGCATACCTCTCAACTGTACAGATTTTCACAGAATGTTCAGATTTTTGTCTCATATTTTTGGTCTGTTTCTCATAAAATTGTCGTTTTCTAGCAAATCATTGGCAAATTGTTGAGGGTTGAAGTCAGAAAATAATGATAGACATTTGAGTTTCAAACTTTATACCCTTCAAAAATTCATGCTAATGCAAAACCAGTCATTCTATCAACTTTCTAAGTTTGTAAGTGCAATATTTAAAAAGTGTCCATATTTTGGGGCCTTTGTCCCACATTATTTATGGTTTTGTCAAGATATTTTGCTCTAGGAGGTTGAGAGGTATGACATGCACGCTAACATGTGGGGTGATACTGACTGGACTAGATGCCAAAAATGAATATGTGTTAGCTTCAGTATAATGAAACAGATCAGGACAGCCTTCCAAGAGCCAGGGATGTGCTCTGTTCTTTGCGGGGTGGGTGTCAGTAGGGGCCTGGGAGTTTTTTTCCAACTTCCATTTTTGTGGTTTACAGGATTTCCCAATAAAGTAGGACCACTCATCTCTAATGTTCCTCTTGTTTGTGGCAACAATTCCTGGAAGAGATATGTTCCTTTGTAAGCCTGTCCAATAATTCCTTCACAATTTAAACAAACTTGCTTAAAATTATAATTTCTTTTGAAGGGGTGTAAGCCTGAAGAAAGGACATAGCTATTTCTGTACTCATCTTATGTTGAAAGTTCATTTAGTTCCTGCAAAAAATGTTTGCAAGGAGAGCTAGAGGGGATTTGTAGTGATACCACACTCACTGCAGTACCAACACCCAAAAGCTACAATTAGTAGAAAATAAAATGTCATTTTGTACTCTTGGCAAACCATTCTACACATCAACATGACTTACTTTGGCGATTCCACTGACTTCCAATCTAAAGCAGAGCTTTATTAATATTTTGTGCCCTCATAATCAAAATATTGGTATATACATACAGTGGATATAAAAACTGCACACACCCCTGTTAAAATGCCAGGTTTTTGTGATATAAAAAAATGAGACCACAATAAATAATTTCAAAACTTTTCCCACCTTTAATGTGACCTATAACCTGTACAATTCAGTTGAAAAGGGAAAAAAATCTAAAAAATAAAAAATGTACAATAAGCTAGTTGCATAAGTATGCACACCCTTAAACTAATACTTTGTTGAAGCACCTTTTGATTTAATTACAGTATTCAGTCTTCTTGGGTACACACTTGCCATCAATTAAAGAGACTCTGATTAACCCAAATAAAGTTCAGCTGTCCTAATAGGATTTTCCTGACATTTAATTAGTTGCCTGCTACAGCAAAAGCCATAGTTCACAGAGAGCTTACAAAGCATCAAAGGGATCTCATTGTTGAAAGGTATCAGTCAGGAGAAGGGTACAAACAAAATTCCACAGCATTGGATATACCATGGAACACAGTGAAGACAGTCATCAAAAAGTGGAGAAAATATGGGACAACTGTGACGTTGCAAAGAACTGGACATCCCTCCAAAATTGATGAAAAGACAAGACAAAAACTGGTCAGGGAGGCTGCCAAAAGACCTACAACAACACTGAAGGAGCTGCAGGAATTTCTGGCAAGTACTGGTTGTGTCCTACATGAGACAACAATCTCCCATATTCTTCATATGTCTGGGCTATGGGGTAGGTTTGCAAGACGGAAGCTTTTTCTTACACAGAAAAACATCCAGGCCCAGTTAAAATTTGCAAAACAATATATCAGGTCTCCCAAAAATGTGGGAAAATGTGTTATGGTCTGATAAGACCAAGGTTGAATATTTTGCCCATAATTCCATAAGGTACGTTTGGCACAAAACCAACACTTCGCATCACCAAAAGAACACCATCCCCACTGTGAAACATGGTGATGGCAATATCATGCTTTGAGGCTGTTTTTCTTCAGTTGGAACTGGGGCTTTAGTCAAGGTGGAGGCAATTTGAACAGTTCCAAATACCAGTTGCTTTGGACCCAAAACCTCCAGGCATCTGCTAGAAAGCTGAAGATGAAGAGGGATTTCACCTTTCAGCATGGCAATGACCCCAAGAATACATCCAAATCAACAAAAGAATGGCTTCACCGGAAGAAAATTAAAGTTTTGGAATGTCCCAGCCACAACCCAGACCTAAATCCAATAGAAAATCTGTGGTATGACCTGAAGAGGGCTGTGCACAAGAGATGTCCTCGCAATCTGACAGATTTGGAGCACTTTTGCAAGGAAGAATGGGCAAATATTGCCAAGTCAAGATGTGCCATGCTGATAGACTCCTACCTATGAAGACTGAATGCTGTAATTAAATCAAAAGGTGCTTCAACAAAGTATTAGTTTAAGGGTGTGCACACTTATACAACCAGCTTATTATAAGTTTTTTTTATATTTTTCCCCTAACAGATTTGTTTGTTTTTCAATTGAATTGTACAGGTTAAAGGTCACATTAAAGGTGGGAAAATTTTGAAATGATTTATTGTGGTCTCATTTTTTATATCACAAAAATCTGGCACTTTAACAGGGGTATGTACATTTTTTATATCCACTATACATACATATAAATATTTCAGCATGGGTATTAATGCCCTTCTAGCCTGCCAATATATCAAAACAGTTGCTCCCATAAGTGTCCATGCTGTTCTTAATATCTACACTAGTGCTTGCTTGATAACCCCCAAACATTCCCAGAGGTAGTTGTCTCTAAATACTCTATATACCTGAAAAAGTTCTCCTGTTAAATATCAATATGAGACACTGTACAAGTTCAGATAAAAATAATAACTTAAATTTTCACTTCCATGAATGCCCCTGGTATATTTTCACTGTACTCTTTCTAGTTTATTTATTTTATTTAACATTTGTTTACCGGGAAAGTCTGACTTGGAATTAAGCCAATTTTCAGTGGAGGCCTGGTGAGAAACACTCCAGACGCATGTCTTTGTAACGTGGGAGGAAACCAGAGTATCCGGAGAAAACCCACACGAACACAGGGAGGACATGCAGACTCCACACAGAAGGCACTCCAGATGAGAATTGAACTGGAGAATCTCTTGCTGTGAGATGTCAACACTACTGCCGCACCACTGTGCCGTTTACTTATGCTTGTTTTCTTATAAGGTTTCTATACTGTTATTTCATACTCAAGTTTGGGTCTAATATAACTAACAAACAATGACTTCATCATTTCTGATTTCCAAGACTTTACGAATCTTTTTATACAGCCTCCAGTTTTATAAACTATCATTAACCAATTAGTTGATAATGATTAGAAAAACTCAAAGCTTGATCTACCCATATACCCTGGTCCTTAAATGAATCTACAGTTTCAATCGAGTGCTGTGTTAAATATTTTCCTTCCAATTTATGTCTCCAATATCTCATATGTTTAGTTTTTTTATGTATTTATCAGCATATTATTCTCCTGTGCCCAAATGATGAATTAGTCAAGTTCTTTTGCAGAAATGCCATATTTGTAACACGTAATCAGTTTACCAAATTTCAAGTTAGCTGCAGGCAGACTGTAGAACACCTCTAATGAAAAAAAACAGAGCTGAAAGATACAATCTAAACAAATGGGCCTAGGACAGAGTCCTGTGGGACACCCTGAAAATAACCTCAACTTTCACCTGTCCAGTTGCTGTATGATACTTGCCATGTCCTATTTGTAAGTCATACAGCTATCCATCTTATCAAGAATACATCAAAATATAGTTGTTATAATTTACTGATCGGAGTTTTGTGTATGACCCTGTCAAATGCTGAAGTTAAATCTATATAAATTACATCACAGTATAATTTTTCATTCATAGTTGTTATTATACTGTTACAGGTGGTAATAGATTTATTTTCAGCATATATATTCAGATGTATGGTTTCAAGTCCAAACATTTCCAGTTCTGACAATAACTTATCCAATATTACCCTCTCCATTATTTTTCTCCACCACGAAAGTAAACTTAAGGATCTGTAAGACTCTGGGTTTGACAGGTTTAACAACTGAGTCTCCAGTCTTCAGGAATCTCCCCATATTTACATGACCTAGTAAATAATGGATATAATTGTACTGTAAGTTCTCGCTGAAGTATTCTCAGGTCATTATTATTATGTTTCCTCCCTGTGCTTTGTTTGGCTCCATGTTGCATAGCTCTTTTTCAGTATAATTTAATTTGATTTTAGTATCTGAGGTTACCAGGATGTGACTAAGGCAATTTATTACCCCTTAGTAGAGCCAAACTGCTTTGCATAAGATTTTGCAATTATATCTATACTCTGCTATATCTGAGAATAAATTGCAGAATCTATACACAGTTGATCAATTTGTATGTCTTTACTCCTTCCACAGCTTATGTATTTATAAAATGGTCTCATATTATGGTGAATATCTTTATAAAAATTGTCTTCAGTTTTTTCTTGCTCTTCTCACACTATATTTAATTTGTCTGTCCAGTTTGTTTATTTAAGTTTTCAAAGTTGTAGTCCAACCACTTTTCAATTTCTTGTATTTTTGTCTCTCACCTTAATCAACTATCTTGTTTTTACTGAAATATATCCTCCTGACATATGCCTAGATCCCGATGTTAAACCTTTTTTTGATGTTTTGCATTCAAAACTTTCTACATTCCTTCTGCAGTTTTTCCACTGAAGGCATCACTCCAATTAATTTTACACAGTAACTGTTTTGCTTCTGTATAATCTGTTTTTAATCTATAGTTCATTATTTTAGATTTCAGTCTGGCAGAATTATCTAGCAATGTTTATAACCCCGATAAAACTTGACATGAAGTAACAGTAATTTCTTTGGGAACACAAACAATGTCTAGTATGTTTTATTCCCTGGTAGGGGTACTAAATACAAAGCTTTATTAGGTCAACCATTTCAGATCTCTCAAGCAGTTAAATTGGAAAGGAACAAATACAATGCAGCATGTATAATTCAATATAATACGTTTTCAGAGTCATTCTTGGACATTATCAAAAATAATTGGAATTTAATGAAAATTGATAAGGAGATACACAAGTTAGTGGGCGAGCAACCTATTTTCACATACAAGGTGGGAATTAATTTCAAGAGGACTTTTGAAAAAGGAAATAAGGAATTTATTCAGTATAAGGCTACTAATCCTTGTGGAGCATGTAGTGTTTGTGCATACATATTCAGCGAGGCAAGTGTTACACTAAACAATAGTTTGAAAAGTGTGGTGAGATTTATTAAAGGTAATTATAAGTCTAAAATGTTGGTCTATATGGCTTTATGCACTTCATGCAGTGCATATTACATAGGTAAAACTGAGAGGGCATTTAAGGACCGTATTTATGAACATCTATACGACATCAGGACCCACAAAGAAACTAGTGCTTTGTACAAACACAGTGTAACCTGTCCTTCCACATTTACAAGATTTAAATTTGGTATTATTGATTTAGTTCAAAGGGATTTTCCTAAGGGAGGGGGTGATATAAAAAATGTTTTGCTACACAAGGAATTGTTATGGCAGCTTAGGTGTAAATCAAATACCCCACCTGGCTTAAATGATTATATTAGCATTAAACCTGTACTGTACAAAAAATCTGAAAATGTTTAAACAAAACAAACATATATATAATTGTACATAAATTTTTATACATTTATATATTTTTATATTTTTATATATAAAATTGATCAATTAACTATAATATTAAATACTTTTTTATTTTTTTTATTTTATAAGATACTTTATTGTGTAGAAATGTATATAAGAAAGAAAAAAATGACTAAGTCTTTTTTAGTAATATAAGTCTTACCCATACAGGGTAGTATTAGGTTTTTATACATGTTCCTTTAAATACTGATTGGGTGTAATTAACTTAATTAGAATTTATGTATAAAAGTTGTAATTTGTACCAGTGCTTTTATCTGATGAAGTCTAGTCATTAGACGAAAGCGCTCATCCTCTGTGTTTCGTGAAAATTATAAGGTTTTTTTACAATATGAAGAAATTGTTGTTCCTATACATACATTGTGAATAATTTCCTTACTAATATTGTTGGATCAATATTATTCCAGACTATTTGTAGTAAAATTAACTCCCTAGACATTATTATTCTTCCCTCCTGTATTTCTTGCAAGAAATGTATTAATTCGTCTAGGTCATCAGCACTTGACTTTGGTGGTCTATACATTCCAACAACTGTTATTTGTTCCAGATTGTCTTTATTGTCATAGTTACAGAATCTATAGTATCAGTGTTATCACTGAACATGTTATAATCACAGATCTCATAATTATCAAAGCCAGATAAACACCACAAACTAGAGAAACAAAAAAGGAAAGTGAAGACTTCGAAGCTGCCAACACTAAACAACTTTATTGTAATAAAAATTAAGTGCTTTTGTCCTCGATAAAATAGGACTTCATCAGAACAGCACATAGTAACCAAATCCACAATGTATACAATAAAATCCAATTAAAATTAAAATGCCACACATTATACTCCAATTAATCACCATGGTGACTAATAAAGCTAGCCACTCCCAACACCTACATTCTAAAAATGCAATGAGATTTGTAAAAGGTTTGTAACAACTTATAAAAAGATTATTCAAAAACATTAGGGGCATAAATAATGCTTTACATAAAAATACATGCATAAAAAGTGCATAAAATCAGAAGATATATAAAACCCCACTAAAAACAATACTTATTTTCATAAAATAAAAATACATGCATTAAAAATGCATAAAAATAGAAGATATATAAAATCCCACAAAAAAACAATACTTATTTTCATAAAAGAAGTACATCTAAGCAAACTACTTTGCAAACACTATGTCTCACTAAATTGATACAAACTCCCTTTCCAGATTAGATCCAACCTTTCCTTTCCCTGTTTTAAAAAAGGAGCTTAAATCCCACCTACTAAACTTGAAATTATGCCGCTGCCTTGACCACACGTAGTCTTAGTCTCTCCCACTGTATAACCTGTTGCATCTCCTAACTCTTTCTTTGTTAGTAATTTCTGCTTAAACTAATCTCCCAAACCCTCAGCTGTACTACTGTAGCCCCCTCCCATTCTCCACACTATCTTTCCCCCTCTTCCTATCAATGTCGATACATTGTTCTTCTTTTGAACAATGATTATCTTTTTGCTTTTACTCTCATATGTAGTAAATTTTAGTCCGCTACTATCAGTGCAACCCTTAATGCTCATCATTTTTTTTCTTTTGTTTTTCTCTTTATAATTAATTTCATATGTGGACTGTTGTTTTTAATAATTTTTGTCCTGTATATCTTTGCTTATGTTTGTTGGGGCTCTTTCCCCTTGGGTCTCCACTGAATATGAGTTGCTTACTATCAATGCAATGCAAATAGTTAATAACATTTTCTTTTCTTTTTTACAATTATTTGGTATTGTGATTGTTATTTAATATTTGCATATTGTCACTTTATTTTTACTTATGTTTGCTGGGGCTTTTTCCCTCGAGTCCCCACTAAAAATGGGTTTGTTTGCAAACTCAAGTTGTACTAACCTGGTTAAAAAATGTGAAATAAATAAAATAAATAAATGCAATAGCCATGAGAAAAAAATTGTTTTCCAAGATAAAAATTTGAAGTCTGCTTTGGCTAAAAGTTCAAATAGAACATTGTATTTAAATCCCAAGGAGGAGTAGGATCTTTTCACTGAAGTCTAAGCAAAAAACTCCCTTTAGAAAGGCCTTGCATAGTTTAGAAGGATCTAAAGAAGAGTTATTTTCGCCCATGTGGAAATTAGAAATGGGAGCCAACTGCACTCTAATAGTTGAGAAACTAGTTCCTTCATCGAATATTGAAGCTAAAAAGTCAAGGGGCACCAGCACAGTTGTTGAAAAGGGGTCCAAATCTTTGCTAAGGGCCCAAAAGACAAATCTGTTCCATTTATTCTTATAAGTCTTTCTAGTGGCTTATGGAAAGACAGCAACATGTGATGGACAAGGGAGGAGAGCCAGGACTGTCTAGCAATCTGTGGAACTGAAGAAACCATGCAGCCTGCATGAGGCCTGTAATGCTTGGATGAGTCATGCCTGTTGGGTGAGACTGAAGGTCTGGAGTTGGATCCAGAATCCAGGGTGAATGTAGAAGATGAGGACAGGGGAATGGGAACCAAATCTGATGAGGCCGAAAAGGTGCAATGAGGATAACTGTACTCCTTAACTGAACTGCTTTCTGTAGAAACTTGGGAATTAGTGTCAAGATTGAAAATGCATAAAGGAGCCCAAAGGGCCAGTCATAAACCAGACCATCTCTCAGTGACTCCCCAGATGGAGCGATCAGAACAAAGAACCTGCTGCACTTGTTGATGATGGGAGAGGCAACAGATCGCAGCATGAGTGTCCCCACTGACAGAAAATTTTGTCCTCCACATTGAACCCACAGTCTGCAGTATCAGTCAGGCTGGAAGAGATTAATTCTGAATCACTTTCTCGACTTGGTACTGCAGTGTGTTTACTCAAGTGGAGGAAAGAAAGGCTCTCTGACTGACTGTCTAAATGAGTACCTATGAACTCCAAAATCTGTGTTAGGATGAGTTGAGACTTGTTGTAATTAACAGTTATTCCTACATAGAACACAATTGAAGCAAGTAGTCCCTTGCCTGTAGTAGTTGATGTCTGGTTGGGGCAGTAAGGAGCCAGTTGTCTAGATATGGATACACATGGAATCCCAGCAGTCTCAAGTGAGCTTCCACCACTGGCATGCATTTGATGAACACCCTGTGGTGAGACCAAAGAGCAGTGCTCTGAACTGGTAATAGGTTCATAGGTTCATACTAGGCTATCTGCCCTAGGGCATTTATAAGCCTAGCCAGAGTGTGTTTGGCTTTCGCCACCCATTTTAAATTAATTTTGCTATGCCCTTTTTTGATGTTAGTATACTGTGCCTCTGTCTAACAGTGACACAGAAGTGATACCCAGGGTAAACCTACGATCCCCCATCCACTCATCAAGATTCCTCTTGAAGAGAGTCATTGAGGGACTCTGCCTAACCTGGACTGGGATTTTATTCCAGAGTGAAGGGAGCCTCTGGGTTATGAATCTGTCCCCTCCAGCATGTCCTATTTATTTCAGTGCTGAGGTTCAAGTCTCTCGAGTGCGTAGCTCGATGGGATTCGGATTTTCTGAGGTGCAGCATGTCCATTAATTCCGGGTTGGACATGGCTTTATACGTCAGGCACAGATCACCTCTGAGCAGGTGAATAATTTCCTTACTAATATTGGTGGTATGCCACTGAGTAGAGCTGGAGTTTCTTTAACCGGGCAGCATATGGCATCTGTTTGAGCCTTTTGATCCTCTTGGTGAGGTACGTTTGGGGTCTTTCCAGTTGCTGCAGGTGTCTGGTAAGGTACATCCCAAAAGGGGCATTGTACTCAATTATGGGCTTGATGAGGGATGAGTAAAAAGGCATGATGACCTCCCCTGATCTAGATGTGAATCCCTTCATGATTAGGTGGGCTATATAAAATGTTTTTCTAACCACTTTGGCCACGTGGTTGTCAAATGAGAGATTGCTATCAACTTGGGTCCCCAGGTCCCTAATTACTTCTTCCGTACTTAATGGATTACCACTTATGTGGTAATTTGTGGGCACTTTGTTTTGCCAAAGGGGATGACTATACACTTTTTGGCGTTTAGCTTGAGGCCATGGCTCTGGCACCAGTTGTCTGTTTCTATGAGGCCTTTTTGGAGGATGCTTGTGTCAGCTGGAGAGTCGATTATGGCGCCCAGTTTGCAGTCATCTGTGAACTTGGTCAGCCACAGTCCTTCCGTGTTGGCCTGTACCTCTGAGAAATATATACTGAACAAGAGAGGTCCCAGGACTGAGCCTTGTGGGACGCCACTTGTAACCGGTTTGGAGTCTGACATGGCTCCAGCAATTCTAACCATGTGGGTTCTGTCCTTGAGCCAGTTTGCAACCCATCTGGATATGATCCTTTTCACCCAAGAATCTTTTGAGGTAGCTAGCCAGTAATGACTTGTTCCTGGAGTGCCTATTCAGTTTCATGTCATAACATACAATTGTAGCCTATACAACACATATTTATATATACTTATATAAGTTAATAATAACTTTCATTTTATTATATTTATTCAATTCATATTAACATAAATTACATTCAACATTTATATTTATATTTATACATTTGATTTATTTGATTGGTTGTTGATTATCATTACTAGCTGCTTCGGAAGTACAGCATCATATGTAACTTTAAGAAAGGGGGATGTATTTAATGAGTTTCGTTAACTGCTGATTGTTTAAGTGGCGCTCATTAAATATTTTAACGGGTATATAAGTGGTTAAGCTATGAAATTCATTATTCTGAAGAAGTCTGCATAGTACGGACGAAACCTAGGTAAACAGCAATTTTATCGTTTTGTGATCGTGTTGTTAATAAACTGTGGAATTGTGGAATTGAAGTTTGGTCATTATTCAGCACCTTTTGCCATTTTGGAATTTGTTTTGGTATTTTGGAGTTTATTTATGATTGTGCTGTGCTGTGAGCTGTACCTGGGACGATTGGAACTCACATCCATTTAATATCAGTTTCATGTCATACTATGCATCCTGAAGATCTATAGAGCACACATCCAATCATCTTTTTGCTGCACAGGCAAAATGGACTGAACTGTGACTATTCGAAACTTCATATACTGAACAAACTGATTTAACTTGCTTTGAACCGGAACTGGTCTCAAGTCCCCTGTCTTTTTTGGCACCAATAAGAATCATGATTAAGTTTGGGACCCTCAATGTCTGGGGGTACCTCTAGCAGCTTTCTTATTTCTAGAGATGCTGCATCTCTTTGACTGGGTGGAACATTGGGGATTTTCTTCATAACTGAGGGAGAGGTTAGGAAAAATGGTATGGTATAACCTCTGGATATGATTCTTTTCACCCAAGAATCTTTTGAGGTAGCTAGCCAGGCTCTCTGCTAAGGGGAAATATAACCTCAACTGTCTCCAAAGAATGACCATCGGGCCTTCCTTCAGAAGCATGGATAGGGTACATCTGAGAAAGAATCTCTAAAGCCCTGGTTCTGCGAACCACCTCTGCCATAAGGACAGCTTTCATTCGAGGTTCCCCCCTCTGCCCATATGAATCCTGGAAAGGACCCTAGGATTTTTTTAAATCACATCTTTCTATCACCTTGCTGATTCCTAGAAAAGGGTCTCTGAGTGGTAGAAAAATGTACACCCATGGCAGATAGGGTGCTTCCCTCTTGTTCACACCTGGAGAGAGTTTCTATAACTTAGGGTGTATTGACGAACAAAGACTTAAATGGTTCCACAAAGTCATAGGCAGGTTGGTATAATGATTAAGGTGTTTACCTTACAGACATAAGTTGCATTCTTTGATTCTCACATCACTAGGCTTAAAATGGCCCACAAGGGCAGTTACCCTAGTACTAATCTATGAACCTATGAACCTAAGCACAACCAGGCATGTCTTCTGATGGCTATACCTGAATCCACTGCCTATGAGGTACCTTCGGCAGCATGGCAGATCAACCTCATGGACACATTTCAGATAGACTGGAGGGTGTCCAGTTACAAGGAGATTCTGTTTCCATCCTTGGAGGACATGGACCCAGAAAGAGATTTGCTCCTTGATCAAATCTCTTTGCAGTCTCATAAAAATCTGCCAAGTAATTCAGTGACTTAACAGCAAAGGTCGCGGAAGCATAAACACTCTTCCCAAATTTTTATAATGCCCTGGACCATCTATTAGGGGGATGGACAAAATAAATTTGCTCTACTAATTCTTTGTTTGTAGCTGCTGTCACAAACATAGCATCAACTGGTACTCCCTTGCTTCAGTGTGCATGGCCTTTGGGGGGTCTAGAATTATATCTGGTATTTTGAGTATTGGCTCAACAGTGTCCAGCTCCTTCCACACCTGATGAGAGACCAGGTCAATCAGCTCACTGGCGGAGAGGGGGTCACCCAAGAAGAACATGAGCCAGACCTGAAAGCCTCCAGGAACACTTATTCTTCCTGGGAAGGGGTGTTGGAAGACCAACCACCTTTTTGTTTGAAGAGCTCTAGGATGTCTCTATAAGAGACATCATCAGGTGGTGATCTGGGGGACCTCTACCTATCATTAAAATCAGTGTCCTCTGTAAGAAATTCCTGGGAAAAATCTAAGTGCCTCAATGGACTGGGTAAGGCTCATTTGGGTTAGTTGTCCCAGTGGAAGTGATTGTTGAGGCTCAGAGCAAAGTACAGTATGAGGCATGGTCATCTGGTCTGAGGGAAGCAGATATGTCTCTTCTCTAGCTAAGGAAAAAAAACACTCTCCACTACCTCAAAGGTAGAATGGCAAGGGAAAACAAAAGTTAATGGCTCCACAGCTGGGACCTGTCAGATCGTCAACTCCTGCAACTCCACCAGAGCGCCATCCCGATGATGGAGTTGGACCCAAGTTATCCAGCACTGTGGCTCTTAGGAGAACAGACAGCTCTGAAAGTTTCATAGTAAACACCAAACCCCCAGATCCAGTGCCAAAGTTTTGGGTCCAAGAGTCCTGTTCCAAAATGCTCAATGCCTGCCCGCTCAGGGAAACTATTGGAGTTGAAGAGCATCCAATCTTTGGATCTGAATAAGACACCCTCAGAGATCTTGGATCTGACAGCTCCAAAACCAAAAGTCAGATTAGAGAAGGAGATGCCAGATAGGAAGTGGAGAGATGTCGGCTCCCAGGCCCAGTGTGGGTCAGAGGTGGGAGAACCCCCATCTACATTTGTGCTGTGAGGAACTTCCTCATCATCCTGTCCATGTCTGTTTCTGAAAGACTTCTGGAGGAATGATGAGAGCATGTGGTGTAAAGAGGCCTAGCGTGCCTTTAAGGTGAACCCTCTAAGAAGGCAGACAGAAGCCTGGATGGAATCTGATCTGATAGAAGAGATGGAGTACAGATTCAAGGAGACTTTGTTTGAACTGTTGGATCTGAAAACCATGGATCCAACTTTTTATGAATCTTAGTGGAATGCTCCACTGAAGGAGCTGAAGTTGATGCCAAGGATCAATCTGGAGACCTTTTGCCACTCTCCTTTTCTTTAGTCAAAGTATCAGATTTACTTTTGTATGACTTTTTAGAAGGGTTGTGAGCCCCAACCACCGAAGAAGATGTAGAGGGCAACATACCTCACAAAACTAACTTGTTCCTGCAAGCTGTCATAGCCCTGGAGTTAAACCCAGAGCAGATCGCACAGCTGACACCAACATGTGCTAGACCCAGAGAACACACACATTCCCTGCGGGCATCTGAGCTTGGAAGCTTGTACTCATAGGAAACATATATTTTTTTAAACCACAGGGTTTGTCCACCATCTTAACCCAAAAGGACAAACTACCACCAAACAAGTAGCAAAGAAACCTGCTAAGAAAACTGTAAAGAAATTCCTCTTTTTGTTAAAGTAGAAATAAGGAAAGAAAGAGGGGAAAAAATACCAACAGTGGTAAAAAGAGCACTCAGAAAAGTAGAAAGAGATAGTAACAATGGTACGGAGAGAAATACCGAACAATGGTGGTACAGAGAGAAGTACCAAACAATGGTAACCAAAGAAAGGAGAAAAAGTAATCTAACACACTACATTATGGGAGGGAGGAAGAAGAAAGGTACTAGATAAAATTTAGTCCATCTTATTTGAAACTGCTTGTGGATCCTTATATTCTGCCCTGGTAAATCAGATTATCAGGAAAAGGTCTCAGAGCTGTTCTAAAGACATGCCTGGAATAGCATGGCAAGCTGTTGTTTGACTGTCTGTCAGTGGTCCTTTGGAATTAACCACTTTCCATGATTTGGGCATGCGACTGGGAGTCTCCTTTAGGAGATTCCTGAAGTACCACTCTTTCTGTGTTCCACACACAGAGAGCAGTTTTCATTTTAAGTTTCATCAAGCCTTAATTATTGTCTTTGTTATTATTTCTATCGTAGTGTTTGCCATACTTATTTTTCACTCTTGTCAGCAGTAGAGTACTGTGAATTTTGTAAACATTCTCCATGCTCAGTGTATCAATACTTAAAATACTTTAAATAAATAAATGCCTTAAATGTCAATAACACAGGATATGATAATCTGTAGTTTTTTTATTTGTCATCATATAATGAAATACGGGATAACTTTAATATGCAGATTAATTAGCTGAAATGTTACAGAATCAGTTACCTATAAACACATATAGCTGCAGTGTGAAGGAAGTTGCAGACTCAACAAGCTATCAGAATACTTTTGCAGAAAAGTAGTGAAGTCTGAACTGACCATGTGCATCCTGCAACTGATCCTGAATGTATGCATTATGTTCTGTCTCTGTACTGCTCGCCATAAGAAATAGAACAATTTCTGAAAGATTATACTCCAAACATTAATGACAAAGGCTGCTGTGCTATGTGTAGAGGCACATATCATACAGTCACAAAAGCTTTTACAAAAGAAACAAGCATGATAATAAGATGCATCCTTACAATATGCCTTATAGCAACTCAAGAAACAGCCCCCCCAACCTGCTCACATAATAAGATGCATCGTTACAATATGCCTTATAGCAACTCAAGAAACAGCCCCCCCAACCTGCTCACATAATAAGATGCATCGTTACAATATGCCTTATAGCAACTCAAGAAACAGCCCCCCCAACCTGCTCACATAATAAGATGCATCGTTACAATATGCCTTATAGCAACTCAAGAAACAGCCCCCCCCAACCTGCTCACATAATAAGATGCATCTTTACAATATGCCTTATAGCAACTCAAGAAACAGCCCCCCCAACCTGCTCACATAATAAGATGCATCGTTACAATATGCCTTATAGCAACTCAAGAAACAGCCTCCCCAACCTGCTCACATAATAAAAAGCATCGTTACAATATGCCTTATAGCAACTCAAGAAACAGCCTCCCCAACCTGCTCACATAATAAGATGCATCGTTACAATATGCCTTATAGCAACTCAAGAAACAGCCTCCCCAACCTGCTCACATAATAAGATGCATCATTACAATATGCCTTATAGCAACTCAAGAAACAGCCTCCCCAACCTGCTGACATAATAAGATGCATCGTTACAATATGCCTTATAGCAACTCAAGAAACAGCCTCCCCAACCTGCTCACATAATAAGATGCATCGTTGCAATATGCCTTATAGCAACTCAAGAAACAGCCTCCCCAACCTGCTCACATAATAAGATGCACCGTTACAATATGCCTTATAGCAACTCATGAAACAGCCTCCCCAACCTGCTCACATAATAAGATGCAGTGTTACAATATGCCTTATAGCAACTCAAGAACCAGCCTCCCCAACCTGCTCACATAATAAGATGCATCGTTACAATATGCCTTATAGCAACTCAAGAAACAGCCCCCCCAACCTGCTCACATAATAAGTTGCATCGTTACAATATGCCTTATAGCAACTCAAGAAACAGCCTCCCCAACCTGCTCACATAATAAGATGCATCGTTACAATATGCCTTATAGCAACTCAAGAAACAGCCTCCCCAACCTGCTCACATAATAAGATGCATCATTACAATATGCCTTATAGCAACTCAAGAAACAGCCTCCCCAACCTGCTCACATAATAACATGCATCGTTACAATATGCCTTATAGCAACTCAAGAAACAGCCTCCCCAACCTGCATAAAAAATAAGATGCATCGTTACAATATGCCTCACAGCAACTCAAGAAACAGGCTCCCCAACCTGCTCACATAATAAGATGCATCGTTACAATATGCCTTACAGCAACTCAAAAAACAGCCTCCCCAACTTGCTCACATAGTAAAATGCATTGTTACAATATGCCTTACAGCAACTCAAGAAACAGCCTCCCCAACCTGCTCACATAATAAGATGCATCGTTACAATATGCCTTACAGCAACTCAAGAAACAGCCTCCCCAACCTGCTGACATAATAAGATGCATCGTTACAATATGCCTTATAGCAACTCAAGAAACAACCTCCCCAGCCTGCTCACATAATAAGATGCATCGTTACAATATGTCTTATAGAAACTCAAGAAACAGCCTCCCCAACCTGCTCACATAATAAGATGCATCGTTGCAATATGCCTTATAGCAACTCAAGAAACAGCCTCCTCAACCTGTTCACATAATAAAATGCATCGTTACAATATGCCTTATAGCAACTCAAGAAACAGCCTCCCCAACCTGCTCACATAATAAGATGCATCGTTACATTATGCCTTATAGCAACTCAAGAAACAGCCTCCCCAACCTACTCACATAATAAGATGCATTGTTACAATATGCCCTATAGCAACTCAAGAAATAGCCTCCCCAACCTGCTCACATAATAAGATGCATCTTTACAATATGCCTTATAGCAACTCAAGAAACAGCCTCCCCAACCTGCTCACATAATAAGATGCATCTTTACAATATGCCTTATAGCAACTCAAGAAACAGCCTCCCCAACCTGCTCACATAATAAGATGCATCGTTACAATATGCATTATAGCAACTGAAGAAACAGCCTCCCCAACCTGCTCACATAATAAGATGCATGGTTACAATATGCCTTATAGCAACTCAAGAAACAGTCTCCCCAACCTGCTCACATAATAAGATGCATCGTTACAATATGCCTTAATAAGATGCATCTTTACAATATGCCTTATAGCAACTCAAGAAACAGCCTCCCCAACCTGCTCACATAATAGGATGCATCGTTACAATATGCCTTATAGCAACTCAATAAACAGCCTCCCCAACCTGCTCGCATAATAAGTTGCATTGTTACAATATGCTTTATAGCAACTCAAGAAACAGCCTCCCCAACCTGCTCACATAATAAGATGCATCATTACAATATGCCTTATAGCAACTCAAGAAACAGCCTCCCCAACCTGCTCACATAATAACATACATCGTTACAATATGCCTTATAGCAACTCAAGAAAGCGCCTCCCCAACCTGCTCACATAATAACATGCATCGTTACAATTTGCCTTATAACAACTCAAGAAACAGCCTCCCCAACCTGCTCACATAATAAGATGCATTGTTACAATATGCCTTACAGCAACTCAAGAAACAGCCTCCCCAGCCTGCTCACATAGTAAGATGCATCGTTACAATATGCCTTACAGCAACTCAAGAAACAGCCTCCCCAACCTGCTCACATAATAAGATGCATCATTACAATATGCCTTATAGCAACTCAGGAAACAGCCTCCCCAACCTGCTCACATAATAAGATGCATCATTGCAATATGCCTTATAGCAACTCGAGAAACAGCCTCCCCAACCTGCTCACATAATAAAATGCAACGTTACAATATGCCTTATAGCAACTCGAGAAACAGCCTCCCCAACCTGCTCACATAATAAAATGCAACGTTACAATATGCCTTATAGCAACTCAAGAAACAGCCTCCCCAACCTACTGACATAATAAGATGCATCTTTACAATATGCCTTATAGCAACTCAGGAAACAGCCTCCCCAACCTGCTCACATAACAAGATG
This sequence comes from Protopterus annectens, assembly GCF_019279795.1. Lineage (NCBI taxonomy): Eukaryota > Metazoa > Chordata > Ceratodontiformes > Protopteridae > Protopterus > Protopterus annectens. The sequence goes on from NC_056733.1 coordinate 640,149,082, forward strand.
CATCTTTACAATATGCCTTATAGCAACTCAAGAAACAGCCTCCCCAACCTGCTCACATAATAAGATGCATCGTTACAATATGCCTTATAGCAACTCAAGAAACAGCCTCCCCAACCTGCTCACATAATAAGATGCATCGTTACAATATGCCTTATAGCAACTCAAGAAACAGCCTCCCCAACCTGCTCACATTTAAGATGCAGCGTTACAATATGACTTATAGCAACTCAAGAAACAGCCTCCCCAACCTGCTCACATATCAAGATGCATTGTTACAATATGCCTTATAGCAACTCAAGAAACAGCCTCCCCAACCTGCTCACATAATAAGATGCATCGTTACAATATGCCTTATAGCAGCTCAGGAAACAGCCACCCCAACCTGCTGACATAATAAGATGCATCCTTACAATATGCCTTACAGCAACTCAAGAAACAGCCTCCCCAACCTGCTGACATAATAAGATGCATCATTACAATATGCCTTACAGCAACTCAAGAAACAGCCTACCCAACCTGCTGACATAATAAGATGCATTGTTACAATATGCCTTACAGCAACTCAAGAAACAGCCTCCACAGCCTGCTCACATAATAAGATGCATCGTTACAATATGTCTTATAGAAACTCAAGAAACAGCCTCCCCAACCTGCTCACATAATAAGATGCATCGTTACAATATGCCTTATAGCAACTCAGGAAACAGCCTCCCCAACCTGCTCACATAATAAGATGCATCGTTGCAATATGCCTTATAGCAACTCAAGAAACAGCCTCCCCAACCTGCTGACATAATAAGATGCATCGTTACAATATGCCTTATAGCAACTCAAGAAACAGCCTCCCCAACCTACTCACATAATAAGATGCATCATTACAATATGCCCTATAGCAACTCAAGAAACAGCCTCCTCAACCTGCTCACATAATAAGATGCATCGTTACAATACGCCTTATAGCAACTCAAGAAACAGTCTCCCCAACCTGCTCACATAATAAGATGCATCTTTACAATATGCCTTATAGCAACTCAAGAAACAGCCTCCCCAACCTGCTCACATAATAAGATGCATCTTTACAATATGCCTTATAGCAACTCAAGAAACAGCCTCCCCAACCTGCTCACATAATAAGATGCATCATTACAATATGCCTTATAGCAACTCAAGAAACATCCTCCCCAACCTGCTCACATAATAAGATGCATTGTTACAATATGCCTTATAGCAACTCAAGAAACAGTCTCCCCAACCTGCTCACATAATAAGATGCATCATTACAATATGCCTTAATAAGATGCATCTTTACAATATGCCTTATAGCAACTCAAGAAACAGCCTCCCCAACCTGCTCACATAACAAGATGCATCGTTACATTATGCCTTATAGAAACTCAAGAAATAGCCTCCCCATCCTGTTCACGTAATAAGATGCATCGTTACAATATGCCTTATAGCAACTCAAGAAACAGCCTCCCCTACCTGCTCACATAACAAGATGCATCATTACAATATGCCTTATAGCAACTCAAGAAACAGCTTCCCCAACCTGCTCACATAATAAGATGCATCGTTACAATATGCCTTATAGCAACTCAAGAAACAGCCTCCCCAACCTGCTCACATAATAAGATGCATCGTTACAATATGCCTTATAGCAACTCAAGAAACAGCCTCCCCAACCTACTCACATAATAAGATGCATCATTACAATATGCCCTATAGCAACTCAAGAAACAGCCTCCTCAACCTGCTCACATAATAAGATGCATCGTTACAATACGCCTTATAGCAACTCAAGAAACAGTCTCCCCAACCTGCTCACATAATAAGATGCATCTTTACAATATGCCTTATAGCAACTCAAGAAACAGCCTCCCCAACCTGCTCACATAATAAGATGCATCTTTACAATATGCCTTATAGCAACTCAAGAAACAGCCTCCCCAACCTGCTCACATAATAAGATGCATCATTACAATATGCCTTATAGCAACTCAAGAAACATCCTCCCCAACCTGCTCACATAATAAGATGCATTGTTACAATATGCCTTATAGCAACTCAAGAAACAGTCTCCCCAACCTGCTCACATAATAAGATGCATCATTACAATATGCCTTAATAAGATGCATCTTTACAATATGCCTTATAGCAACTCAAGAAACAGCCTCCCCAACCTGCTCACATAACAAGATGCATCGTTACATTATGCCTTATAGAAACTCAAGAAATAGCCTCCCCATCCTGTTCACGTAATAAGATGCATCGTTACAATATGCCTTATAGCAACTCAAGAAACAGCCTCCCCTACCTGCTCACATAACAAGATGCATCATTACAATATGCCTTATAGCAACTCAAGAAACAGCTTCCCCAACCTGCTCACATAATAAGATGCATCGTTACAATATGCCTTATAGCAACTCAAGAAACAGCCTCCCCAACCTGCTCACATAATAAGATGCATCGTTACAATATGCCTTATAGCAACTCAAGAAACAGCCTCCCCAACCTGCTCACATATTAAGATGCATCGTTACAATATGCCTTATAGCAACTCAAGAAACAGCCTCCCCATCCTGCTCACATAATAAGATGCATCGTTACAATATGCCTTATAGCAGCTCAGGAAACAGCCTCCCCAACCTGCTCACATAATAAGATGCATCGTTACATTATGTCTTATAGCAACTCAAGAAACAGCCTCCCCAACCTGCTCACATAATAAGATGCATCGTTACAACATGCCTTATAGCAGCTCAAGAAACAGCCTCCCCAACCTGCTCACATAATAAGATGCATCGTTACAATATGCCTTATAGCAACTCAAGAAACAGCCTCCCCAACCTGCTCACATAATAAGATGCATCGTTACAATATGCCTTATAGCAACTCAAGAAACAGCCTCCCCAACCTGCTCACATAATAAGATGCATCGTTACAATATGCCTTATAGCAACTCAAGAAACAGCCTCCCCAACCTGCTCACATAATAAGATGCATCGTTACAATATGCCTTATAGCAACTCAAGAAACAGCCTTCCCAACCTGCTCACATAAGATGCATCGTTACAGTATGCCTTATAGCAACTCAAGAAACAGCCTCCCCAACCTGCTCACATAATAAGACGCATTGTTACAATATGCCTTATAGCAGCTCAAGAAACAGCCTCCCCAATATGCTCACATAATAAGATGCATCTTTACAATATGCCTTATAGCAACTCAAGAAACAGCCTCCCCAACCTGCTCACTTAATAAGATGCATCGTTACAATATGCCTTATAGCAACTCAAGAAACAGCCTCCCCAACCTGCTCACATAATAAGATGCATCGTTACAATATGCCTTATAGCAACTCAAGAAACAGCCTCCCCAACCTGCTCACATAATAAGATGCATCGTTACATTATGCCTTATAGCAACTCAAGAAACAGCCTCCCCAAGCTGCTCACATAAGATGCATTGTTACAATATGCCCTATAGCAACTCAAGAAACAGCCTCCCCAACCTGCTCACATAATAAGATGCATCGTTACAATATGCCCTATAGCAACTCAAGAAACAGCCTCCCCAACCTGCTCACATAATAAGATGCATCGTTACAATATGCCTTATAGCAACTCAAGAAACAGCCTCCCCAACCTGCTCACATAATAAGATGCATCGTTACAATATGCCTTATAGCAACTCAAGAAACAGCCTCACCAACCTGCTCACATATTAAGATGCATCGTTACAATATGCCTTACAGCAACTCAAGAAACAGCCTCCCCAACCTGCTCTCATAATTAGATGCATCGTTATAATATGCCCTATAGCAACTCAAGAAACAGCCTTCCCAACCTACTCATATAATAAGATGCATCGTTATAATATGCCTTATAGCAACTCAAGAAACAGCCTTCCCAACTTGCTCACATAATAAGATGCATCGTTACAATATGCCTTATAGCAACTCAAGAAACAGCCTCCCCAACCTGCTCACATAATAAGTTGCATCGTTACAATATGCCTTATAGCAACTCAAGAAACAGCCTCCCCAACCTACTCATATAATAAGATGCACCGTTACAATATGCCTTATAGCAACTCAAGAAATAGCCTTCCCATCCTGCTCACATACTTGGTAAGTGGTGGGATGGGCCTCCCAGATTAAATGATAAAGGACATTTTAAACTACACTATTGATTCAGTCACAAGATAAACTCGGATAAGAAACATTCAGACAAAAGTAGTTTACAGGGAAGAAAACAAGAAAGATGTAAACATAAAAAAAAAGATTCTAAAAGAAATGAATGAACACAAGTTGTTGAAGGAAAAGGTACAATCCATCATTGTCTCCCTTACCCTGCCCTATTCCTTCCTTGCTAAATGCAATGTACATATGCAATGCTACATATTACAGTAACAAAGTACAGGCAGGAAAATAACCATACTTACAAATTCAAATCTACTACTACAATGCATAGAATGAGCGAATAAAAGAAGTAATACTGAATATCTGAATAGGATATCATAGCAACACAATGAGGTACAATAGTGCTTTTTGGTGATCATAACAGACACATGAAACATAAGGATTTCTTGATTCATTAATTCAAGCGTCAGTGGCATAGTTTAGTCATACTGAATTACAGTAAAGAACACACAGTACTGTAGGTAGCACAGCAAACACAGATTAGTTTCAAGAAATTGTATCAGAAGTCAGGAGACTCACACTGAAATAATAATAGAGGAACACAGTACACAATGAATCATATGACATAAAAAGGCTAGTTATCTCTTTCACTGCTACATGACTTTTGCAGAATATGTTTTAGTACAATGCCCTGAATTTAATGCCCCATCAACCTTCTTGTGATGCAGCATTTCCTTGAATCTGTCTTGAAGTAAACCTCTTCATCTTCTACCTATGTTTATATTCTCCTCTCCACCCTTTCTTTTCAACAGTACCCTCCCACTTTTTCCCTGCTAATGCAGGGTATCTAGAACAATCCCCTTATTTTCTCTCACACTGTATATGATATTAGCTGCCTTAATCTGTCCTCATACAACTCCCTTCAGCATTTTAGTAACTGTAAATTACATACTTTATAATAGCCTAATGCTCCCTCCTCTATGCAGCCACCAAAACTGAACAGAATGGAATACATGCCTCATCACCCTGTGTTGCACCATGCTGAAAACATATGTCAGGTATCAGCATAATAATCCTTGTGGCCTCTATGGAATAATATGTGTGGCAGTCTGAAGTTAAGAGAACTATCACCCTATGTATTCATTGGCAACAAGTTCATTTATAGGCCTCACTACACAGACCACGACCAAACAGAGCTCATGTGATGGAGAATATAAAAATGATATATTTAAAAATATTCCAGGCAAGGCTTTGAAGATGATTAAGGTAAAAAGTGGCAGCATGATTTAACAGCCTTTCTTATGTGCTATATTCCTGTACTTGTTATATGTCATATTATTGGACATATGTTTATTTACACACTTATTTATCTAAATGTATTAACAGGAGTAGAACATTGATTCAGGTGGACCCATTAAAGGTTCATCCTGGAAAAGAAAAGTAAAAATGTTTTAAAATCATGCAAAAGTTACTGGTACAAAATATATAAAAGCAGTTCTAATATTTTCCAGTACAGCTATTGCAGTGCAGAGTAAGAGGAATTCTTAGAAATATAGAAAAATATAGAAAAATATAGAAAATTTAGAACTATACAGGAAATATTAAAAATATTATAAAAACACAGGAATTACTTGGAATTTGTTCTTCATATGAAACTTTAAAATAAGGTCCAACTTGTCTGATTTGGCAGCAGCTCATGTGGATGTAAAAGATCCTACAACACTTACCGAAAAGAGTATGGGGGAATTCACTGTTGCCCTGGTCAAATTTCCCCTAGTTGGTATAAATACCACCTCGAGTCTCCCCTGAAGAGTGGACACTGACCTAGTGGGACTAATCAGGTCAGCATAAATAAATAAAAAAAGCAATAGGGAACAGTAGTAAATGCAGTGCTGGTAACAAAAAGTGTCACAAGGTGTATCAAATGTGGCAATACAGTAAACATTAAACACAGTAATATACAACATGTAGTTGCATATAGTATAGGAGAATTTAGAGCCTAAACAGAAAAGAAAAGCAGAATGAACATAAATCAGAGGGAGGTTCATTGAAGCCAAGGTTATGGAAATGTAGAGACAGAGTTGTGGAAAAAAAGAATATTTACAAAAAAATATGTTTTGGTGAATATTCTCATTTTTATTCAAGATGGAGCAATGATGCTTTGCCGGGGGCAGGGGCGGGGGGCAAGTGAAATAAATCAAGAAATTATATTTGCTGTGACTTATAAAAAAATTACAGTTTCTCAAGATTTGTCATGCCCAGAATAAGTGTTTCTGAATTTTTGTTCTATTTTATGGGTATCCAATATTTGAAGGAGTTAGTTGTTTCCAGGTGGGTTTCCTTATATTTGTTTAACCCCTCTTCCAACCACCTCTATACCTCTCAACATCTTAGGACAAAAAATCTGGTGAAAGTCAAAAATAATGGAGAGAAAAGGCCTGAAAATAGACACAATTTTTAAATATTGCTCATATAAACTTAGAAAGTTGTAGAATAGAGAGTTTTGTGTCAACATGAATTTTCAGAAGTATATAAAGTCTGAATCTCAAATGCCTCCCATTATTTAGTGAAGTCAATCCTCACTAAAAACTGTCTTTTGGCTTTTCCCGGTTAGGGGTCACCACAGCGGAACTCCGGTCTGCTAATAATTGGCAATAGATTTTTACGTGCTGGCTTGCCGGGCCTAATGCACAACCTTCAGCGAAGGAACACCCATTCACGCATGTCGACACACAGAAGACGCTCTAACTGAGAATCGAACGTGCAACGTCTAACTGTGAGGCAACAACGCTACCGCAGCACCACCACCGCAGCTATAGTGACCTCAATCCTCAATCCTCACTGATTTGCCAAAAAACTCACAAATTTTATGAGGAACATAACAAAAATATGAGGCAAAAGTCTGGACATTCTGCAAAATCTGGACAGCTGAGAGAGCATATCTTTCAAACTTTTAGCACAAGAAATCTGGACAAAGCCTAAAACAATGGGAGCACAAAGGGTCAAAATATGGACAGATTTTAAATAATGCTCTTATAAACTTAAAAAGTTCCTGTGTTGATATGCATTTTCCGAAGAATATGAAATCTGAAACTCAAATATATGTCATTATTTAATAGGTTCATAGGAATGGACTAGATGCCAAAAATGAATATATGTTAGCTTCAGTATAATGAAACAGATCAGGACACCCTTCCAGGAGCCAGAGATGTGCTCTGTTCTTTGCGGGGTGGGTGTCAGTAGGGGGCTGGGAGTTTATTTCCAACTTCCATTTTTGTGGTTTACAGGATTACCCAATAAAGTAGGACCACTCATCTCTAATGTTCTTGTTTGTGGCAACATTTCCTGGAAGAGATATGTTCCTTTGTAAGCCTGTCCAATAATTCCTTCAAAATTTAAACAGCCTTGCTTAAAATTATAATTTCTTTTGAAGGGGTGTGAGCCTGAAGAAAGGACATAGCTATTTCTGTACTCATCTTATGTTGAAAGTTCATTTAGTTCCTGCAAAAAATGTTTGCAAGAAGAGCTAGAGGGGATTTGTAGTGATACCACACTCACTGCAGTACCAACACCCAAAAGCTACAATTAGTAGAAAATAAAATGTCATTTTGTACTCTTGGCAAACCATTCTACACATCAACATGACTTACTTTGACGATTCCACTGACTTCCAATCTAAAGCAGAGCTTTATTAATATTTTGTGCCCTCATAATCAAAATACTGGTATATACATACAGTGTATATAAAAAGTGTACACACCCCTGTTAAAATGCCAGGTTTTTGTGATATAAAAAAATGAGACCACAATAAATCATTTCAAAACTTTTCCCACCTTTAATGTGACCTATAACCTGTAGAATTCAATTGAAAACAAACAAATCTGTTAGGGGAAAAAAATCTAAAAAATAAAAAACGTACAATAAGCTGGATGCATAAGTATGCACACCCTTAAACTAATACTTTGTTGAAACACCTTTTGATTTAATTACAGCATTCAGTCTTCTTGGGTACACACTTGCCATCAATTAAAGAGACTCTTATTAATCCCAAATAAAGTTCAGCTGTCCTAATAGGATTTTCCTAACATTTACTCAGTTGCCTGCTACAGCAAAAGCCATGGTTCACAGAGAGCTTACAAAGCATCAAAGGGATCTCATTTTTGAAAGGTATCAGTCAGGAGAAGGGTACAAAAAAATGTCCACAGCATTGGATATACCATGGAACACAGTGAAGACAGTCATCAAAAAGTGGAGAAAATATGGGACAACAGTGATGTTGCAAAGAACTGGACATCCCACCAAAACTGATGTAAAGACAAGATGAAAACTGGTCAGGGAGGCTGCCAAAAGACCTACAGCAACATTGAAGGAGCTGCAGGAATTTCTGTCAAGTACTGGTTGTGTACTACATGAGACAACAATCCCCCGTATTCTCCATATGTCTGGGCTATGGAGTAGGGTTGCAAGACGGAAGCTTTTTCTTACACAGAAAAATATCCAGGCACAGCTAAAATTTGCAAAACAATATATCAGGTCTCCCATAAACTTGGGAAAATGTGTTATGGTCTGATGAGACCAAGGTTGAACATTTTGGCCACAATTCCATAAGGTACATTTGGCACAAAACCAACTTTGCATCACCAAAAGAACACCATCCCCACTGTGAAACATGGTGGTGGCAGTATCATCATTTGAGGTTGTTTTTCTTCAGCTGGAACTGGGGCTTTAGTCAAGGTGGAGGCAATTATGAACAGTTCCAAATATCAGGTACTTTTGACCCAAAACCTTCAGGCATCTGCTAGAAAGCTGAAGATGAAGAATTCAACACGGCAATGACCCCAAGAATACATAAGAATCAACAAAAGAATGGCTTCACCGGAAGAAAATTAAAGTTTTGGAATGGCCCAGCCAGAGCCCAGACCTAAATCTAACAGAACATCTGTGGGGTGATCTGAAGGGGGCTGTGCACAAGAGATGCCCTCACAATCTAACATATTTGGAGCATTTTTGCAAGGAAGAGTGGGCAAATATTGCTAAGTCAAGATGTGCCATGTTGACAGACTCATACCCAAGAAGACTGAATGCTGTAATTAAATCAAAAGGTAATTCAACAAAGTATTAGTTTAAGTGTGCACACTTATACAACCAGCTTATTGTAAGTTTTTTTTTTTTTTTATATATTTCCCCTAATAGATTTGTTTGTTTTTCAATTGAATTGTACAGGTTATAGGTCACATTAAAGATGGGAAAAGTTTTGAAATGATTTATTGTGGTCTCATTATTTTTTATATCACATAAACCTGGCACTTTAACAGGGGTGTGTACACTTTTTATATCCACTGTACATACATATAAATATTTCAGCATGGGCATTAATGCCCTTTTAGCCTGCCAATATACCAAAACAATTGTTCCCATAAGTGTCCATGCTGTTCTTAACATCTACACTAGTGCTTGCTTGATAACCCCAAACATTCCCAGAGGTAGTTGTCTCTAAATACTCTATATACCTGAAAAAGTTCTCCTGTTAAATATCAATATGAGACACTGTACAAGTTCAGATAAAAATAATAACTTAAATTTTCACTTCCATGAATGCCCTTGGTATTTTTCCACTGTACTCTTTCTAGTTTATTTATTTTATTTAACATTTGTTTACCGGGAATTAAGCCAATTTTCAGCGGAAGCCTGGTGAGAAACACTCCAGATGCATGCCTTTGTAACATGGGAGGAAACCAGAGTATCCAGAGAAAACCCACACGAACACAGGGAGGACATGCAGACTCCACATAGAAAGCACTCCAGCCAAGAACTGAACCACAGAATCTCTTGCTGTGAGACGTCAACACTACTGCTACACCACTGTGCCGTTTACTCATGCTTGTTTTCTTATAAGGTTTCTATACTGTTATTTCATACTCAAGTTTGGGTCTAATATAACTAACAAAAAAATGACTTAATCATTTCTGATTTCCAAGACTTTATAAATCTTTTTATACAACCTCCAGTTTTATAAACGATCATTAACCAATTAGTTGATATGGTCAGAAAAACTCAAAGCTTGATCTACCCATATACCCTGGTCCTTAAATGAATCTATAGTTTTAATCGAGTGCTGTGTTAAATATTTCCCTTTCAATTTATGTCTCCAATATCTCATATGTTTAGTTTTTTATGTATTCATCAGCATATTATTCTCCTGTGCCCAAATGATGAATTAGTCAAGTTCTTTTGCAGAAATGCCATATTTGTAACACATGTAATCAGTTTTCCCAATTTCATGTTAGCTGTATGCAAACTGTAGAACACCTCTGATAAAAAAAAAAACAGAGCTGAAAGATACAATCTAAACAAATGGGCCTAGGACAGAGTCCTTTGGGACACCCTGACTATAACCTCACATTTCATCTGTCCAGTTGCTGTATGATACTTGCCATATCCTATTTAACCCAGCCACTGCGGATGCACAAGCCAGTGCATTTCTTTGTGCCAGTCCCAAGCTCGGATAAATGGGGAGGGTTGCGTCAGGAAGGGCATCCGGTGTAAAATTTTGCCAAATCATACATGCAGACAAAAGTACACATATACATACCGGATCGGTCGAGGCCCGGGTTAACAACGACCGCCACCAGTACTGTTAGCCAACAGGGTGTTGGTGGAAATTGGGCTACTGTTGGCCGAAGGAGGAGAAGAGGTGGAAGGCATGGCTGAAGGGAGGTAAAGGCTAGGACTTTGATAGTGAGGGTCGGAACTTTGAATGCTGGCAGTATGACTGGTATAGGGAGAGAGCTAGCTGATATGATGGACCGAAGGAAGGTTGGTATATTGTGTGTACAAGAGACCAGATGGAAGGGGAGCAAGGCTAGGTGTATCGGAGGTGGGTTCAAATTGTTTTATCATGGTGTGGATGGGAGGAGAAATGGCGTAGGCATTATCCTGAAGGAACAGTTTGCTAAGAGTGTTTTGGAGGTGAAAAGAGTGTCGGATACAGTGATGTTTATGAAGCTGGAAATTGATGGTGTAATGATGAATGTTGTTAGTGCATATGCCTCACAAGTTGGGTGTCCGATGGATGAGAAAGAAAATTTTGGAGTGAGTTGGATGAAGTGGTGATGACTGTACCTAAGGGTGAGAGACTGGTGATTGGAGCAGATTTCAATGGGCATGTTGTTGAAGGGAAAAGAGGGGATGAGAAAGTGATGGGTAGGTATGGTGTTAAGCAAAGGAATGCAGAAGGTCAGATGGTAGTGGATTTTGTGAAAAGGATGGACATGGCTGTGTTGAATACGTATTTTAACAAGAGGGAGGAGCATAGGGTGACATACAAGAGTGGAGGAAGATGCACACAGGTGGATTATATCTTATGTAGAAGGGCCAGTCTGAAGGAGATTGGAGACTGTAAAGTGGTGGCAGGGGAAAGTGTAGTTAGGCAGCATAGGATGGTGGTTTGTAGGATGACATTGGTGATCAAGAAGAGGAGGATGAGTGTGAGAGCAGCACCAAGGATCAAATGGTGGAAATTGAAAAATGGTAATTGTGAGGTGATGTTCAGGGAAGACTTAAGACAGGTGCTGGGTGGCAGTGAAGAGTTACCGAATAGCTGGGTAACTACAGCAGAGCTAGTAAGAGAGATGGCTAGAAAGGTGCTTGGTGTGAAATCTGGAAAGAGGAAGGAGGACAAAGAGACCTGGTGGTGGAATGAAGAAGTACAGGAGAGTATACAGAGAAAGAGGTTGGCGAAGAAGAAGTGGGATTGTCAGAGAGATGAAGAAAGTAGACAAGAGTACAAGGAGATGAGGTGCATGGCAAAGAGAGAGGTGGCGAAGGCTAAGGATAAGGTGTATGACAAGTTGTATAAAAGGTTGGACACTAAGGAGGGAGAAAAGGACTAGTACCAATTGGCTAGACAGAGGGACCGAGCTAGTAAAGATGTGCAGCAGGTAAGGGTGATAAAGGATAATGAGGGAAACGTACTCACAAGCGAGGAGAGTGTGTTGAGCAGATGGAAAGAGTACTTTGAGGGGCTGATGAATGAAGAGAATGAGAGGGAGAGAAGGTTGGATGATGTGCGGATAGTGAATCATGAAGTGCAGTAGATTAGCAAGGAGGAAGTAAGGATAGCTATGAAGAGGATGAAGAACGGAAAGGCTGTTGGTCCAGATGACATACCTGTGGAAGCATGGAGGTGTTTAGGTGAAATGGCAATGGAGTTTTTAACTAGATTGTTTAGTGAAATCTTGGAAAGTGAGGGGATGCCTGAGGAATGGAGGAAAAGTGTTTTGGTACCAATTTTTAAGAATAAGGGTGATGTGCAGAGCTATAATAACTACAGAGGGATTAAATTGATCAGTCACAGCATGAAGTTATGGGAAAGAGTAGTGGAAGCTACGTTAAGAAGGGAGGTGATGATTAGTGATCAGCAGTATGGTTTCATGCCAGGAAAGAGCACTACAGATGCGATGTTTGCTTTGAGAGTGTTGATGGAGAAGTACAGAGAATGTCAGAAGGAGTTGCATTGTGTCTTTGTTGATTTAGAGAAAGCATATGACAGGGTGCCTAGAGAGGAGCTGTGGTATTGTATGAGGAAGTCGGGAGTGTCAGAGAAGTATGTAAGAGTGGTACAAGATATGTACGAGGGTAGTGTGACAGCGGTGAGGTCTGCGGTGGGAGTGACTGACGCGTTTAAGGTGGTGGTGGGATTACATCAAGGTTCATCTCTGAGCCCTTTCTTATTTGTAATGGTGATGGACAGGTTGGCAGACGAGAGCAGACAGGAGTCCCCGTGGACTATGATGTTTGCAGATGACATTGTGATCTGTAGTGAGAGTAGGGAACAGGTGGAGGAGACCCTGGAGAGGTGGAGATATGCTGTAGAGAGAAGAGGGAGGATAGAGGAATGGTGAGGATGCAGGGAGTAGAGGTGGTGAAGGTGGATGAGTTTAAATACTTGGGATCAACAGTTCAGAGTAATGCTGAGTGTGGAAGAGAGTACAGGCAGGATGGAGTGGGTGGAGAAGAGTGTCAGGAGTGATTTGTGACAGATGAGTACCAGTAAGAGTGAAAGGGAAGATCTACCAATGGGTAGTGAGACCAGCTATGTTATATGGGTTGGAGACAGTGGCATTGACAAAAAGGCAGGAGTCAGAGCTTGACATGGCAGAGTTCAAGATGTTAAGATTTGCACTGGGTGTGATGAAGATGGACAGGATTAGGAATAAGTATATTAGAGGGTCAGCCCAGGTTGGAATGTTTGGAGACAAAGCCAGAGAGGCAAGATTACGTTGGTTTGGACATGTGCTGAGGAGAGATGCAGAATATATTGGGAAAAAGATGCTAAGGATGAAGCTGCCAGGTAACAGGAAAAGAGGAAGGCCTAAGATAAGGTTTATGGATGTGGTGAGAGAGGACATGCAGGTGGTTGGTGTGACAGAGCAAGATGCAGAGGACAGGAAGAAATGGAAACAGTTGATCTGCTGTGGCAATCCCTGACGGGAGCAGCTGAAAGAAGAAGACGACTTGCCATGTCCTTTTTGTAAGTCATACAGCTATCCATCTTATCAAGAATACATCAATACATAGTTGTTATAATTTACTGATAGGAGTTTTGTGTATGACCCTGTCAACTGCTGAAGTTAAATATATATAAATTACATCACAGTACAAGTTTTCATTCATAGCTGTTATTATACTGTTACAGGTGGTAACAGATTTATTTTCAGCATATATATTCAGATGTATGGTTTCAAGTCCAAACATTTCCAGTTCTGACAATAACTTATCCAATATTACCCTCTCCATTATTTTTCTCCACCACAAAAGTAAACTTAAGGATCTGTAAGACTCTGGGTTTGACCTACTCCCCTTTCTCTTAAAGACAGGTTTAACAACTGAGTCTCCAGTCTTCAGGAATCTCCCCATATTTATATGACCTAGTAAATAATGGATATAATTGTACTGTAAGTTCTCGCTGAAGTATTCTCAGGTCATTATTATTAATTCTGTCTCCTCCCTGTGCTTTGTTTGGCTCCAGCTTGCATAGCTCTTTTTTCAGTATAATCTAATTTGATTTTCGTATCTGAGGTTACCAGGATGTGACTAAGGCAATTTATCACCTCTTAGTAGAGCCAAACTTGCTTTGCATAAGATTTTGCAACTATATCTATACTCTGCTGTATCCAAGAATAAATTGTAGAATCTACACACAGTTGATCAATTTGTATGTCTTTACTCCTTCCACATCTTATGTATCTATAAAATGTTCTCATATTATGGTGAATATCTTTATAAAAATTGTCTTCAGTTTTTTTCTTGTTCGTCTCACACTATGGGCCAGATTCAGGAAGCTTCTGTGTAAGAGTTATAACTCTTACACGGAGGCTGCAGTTAAACGGTGTGATGTCAGCATGTCATGCATATGCATGAGGTGCATGAGGCATGCTGAATCACACCGTAACTCTTACACGGTCCGTGTAAGACAGTAGGGGGCGTGTCCATAGGCTAAGCCCTGCAAGCGGACACGCCCCCGGAAGTCTATAATGGCTGAAAGTAAACAGCCACGAGAGAGGCCATGGAAATGTGAATAAACACACTACACAACACATGCCCCCACAGACCAGCAATGTAAAAAGTGAACAGATGTTATAAAATGAAAATAAAAACTGTTATATTTTTTTTAAACCCCGTAAATGTTTGCTACTGTGTGTGCTGGTGTGCGTGGGTGTGCTACTAGCGCAACTGCAGTTAGCAATCAGTGGAAAAGGATATAAGAACTAAATATGCAAAGTAAGCCAAGAAGTAATAGCATAGCGGTAGAGTTGTCGACTTAAGAGCAGGCAGGCAAGGTTCGAGCCCACACAACAACCTTTTATTTTTGTAAATAAGCACTAAAAAGGCCCCTGACAGTATCGTACAAATGTAAAAGTATTTCCTTTTGTAAAATGGAATGAAATGGAGCATATATTTCAAGTAATACAATAATAAAATTATTTAGAAATGTAGTGATAGCTAAGCTGCTGTGAGACAGAGTGCCCGTAGCTGAGTAGTGTTTCAAAGGCAGCAAATTGCTTGCCCGTAGCTAAGCACCGGTTTAACAGGCTCAAACTGTGTGCAACTAGCTGTGCTTAGCTGAACATGTGTGTTACTAGCCAATTAAGGTTTAACCCAGCGCACACCGTTTGAACGGAGGTGTGCGCCACGCCCACAAGCTAACCGCCGGTGTGCATGCGTTAGCTCCGCGCAAATGAGCACAGACCTGGTTTTAAGTGCTTAAAAGTGCTTTTGGCATGTTTGATTGACAGGTCCTCAACTCATTTCTAGACAGTCATGAAAATTAAGAATCAGTGGTCAGATTCGAACCCAGGATACCATGCACTAGAGTCAAGGTACTAAACCACTAAGCCATGACAGCAGTACTTAGAAATGCAGAAATAGCATATATATAGGATATAATCCAAAAGGGAGCATGATAAAGCAGTTTCTGTGAAGTAGATACAATTCCAAAATGGCCAATCATAGAAATGTGCGGGAAAATTGGCATATATAAGCCCCATAGGCGGGAATACACAGCAGAAACGATTGTAGAATAGACCTGCAGGCAGAATGAGTGGAGTAGGGGAGGGACGTTGCTTTCGAGCACAGCGGTGGGGCATTGAGGAGTCCAGATACATGGTCTGGCTCCTAGTTCACCATCATGAGGCCCAACTCATGCAGGGCCAGGTCTCATGGGGAGCATACAGGGCGGAGGCATGGGACGAGTTGGCTCATGATCTCACTAGTGCTACTGGGATTCCACGTACTAGTAAGCAGGTCTGTCACCACCATGCGGACCTGAAGCGACAGAAACAAGACAAGTTGACCCAATGGATCCAGGAGGCCCGGGATATGCCCAACGCCCCACTACTGAGTAAGTTACATTTTACTTATGTATGTAAGGAATTCAACTAGCTGATACCCTGGAGATGTGTAGTCCAATATTACTTGTTTTGTATTACAGCTGCAGGTGTCCGCTCTATGAATCGACGGGCATATGACCACAGGCTGGCGCGGCTGCGCCACCATGCAGGTTAGTAACCCCACCTAGTACTTGTAAATAAATATTATAGTGTAGCATGTAGCAGAACACTGCAGTGTATTGATTAAAAGTAATATAATGTGCAAGCAACAAGTGAAAGTCTGCAGGTATGGCTGCAACAAGTTCATCAGTATGCAAGTGTAACTGGAAATATAATTGATAGAAATAAATAGTGCTGTAATACAGATGTCCCACCATTAATTAAATGTAGTATAACCTGCAGTAGTCTCAAGAGTACAGCTTCAGAATCTGAGGTAATCACAAGTGAGATATATCCCCTGTTGAAATGCTGAATCATGACAGAAGTGAGGCTGCTGGAAAGTGTTGGAATCACCACAGGTCTAATATGTGAACAAAGCCTAGAAGTACCAACCTGAACTGTGAAATTGCAGGATGTGTGAGAGTGACAGAAAGGGTCATGTATCAATGAATAAAGTAGTAATAACTCCTGAATATATAGGCTTCAGTGTGGTTCTACAGAACTAAATGCATGTGGGAATTAAAACTTAACATCCCAAACTGATTTCAGTGTGTCTGAATCTTGAATGTTCAGGCCAAAATCTGTATATGGTGATGACAGTCAACAATTTGCAGATAGAATGAATGATTGTCTGACATACTAAACATCCATAGTTGTCCCCTGCTCTGTCATCAAAGTGTAGCAGGATGATGTATCTGATCAAATTCAAAATAACTAGGATAGTGATGTATCTGTAACAGGTCTAGCATGACAGTCAATTAAAAATCATTTTGAAACTATCACCCACAAGTTAATTATGTTTCTATTACAAATGTATATCAATGTATAATTTATGAATGTGTCATCATTTTCTTTCTCCACCCCACCCTATAATTGCAAATTAAAACACTCACTAAATATTGGTATGTGAACATTTCATTAACCATGGACATTTGTCCTGTTTCAAAAATATATGCATGTCTGCTGTTGCATGTGCCCTGTTCATACCTGCAAACCTCATGGCCTGTTGCCATTAATCAACCCTGCATGTTGTTTGATTGTGTATTTCCGTTCAAATAATGCATGTGATATTGATATGCCCGTTGTTCAATGGTGTTAATATCTGGGTGTTTGTTTAATGGGAATACCAATGCATGCTGTTACAACTAATTTGAATGGAATAATATGCCACTAACCCAAACTAACATAACATACTCACAAACCTAGAACGCTTAGGAAGGCAGGTCCCAGCGGACCCACCTCTGCCACCTCAGCTGGCGACTGCACCTGGCACTAGTGCCCAGGCTGGACCCTCCTCCGGTGGCCCTGTGCCACCTTCGGGTGGAAGCGCTGCAGGGGATGGGGCCCGTCCCCCCTCTGCAAGCGTGGCAGGAGGAGCTCGTCCACTCACCCTCCAAGGTGTCCAGTCTGTGGTGCGAAGGGAGATCCAAGACTCTGTTCTTGGGCCCCTACGCCAGCTTGAGGCCTGGGTGGCACAGCTTATGGGCATGCCTGTTGTCCCGCCTGCACAGCCCCCAGCACAGCCCCGTCCTGGGCTGTGAAGGAACAGTGGCAACTGCCTATGGGTGGGGATATCAGTTCCACTGTTGCCATCTGTGGGCTCATGTGCCCTGGATATCCCAACCTCCGTCCCTGTCAATTGTGTAACCCCCCCCCCACATGTGTCATACACCGCCCCTGTATGCGTCTTGTCTGTCTTGTCTGTTAACCTACCCAACCTACCTCCCCAGCTATACCGACTACCTCACCTGACATACCACTCTCACCTGATAAAAAAAAAAAAAAGGGTACTCTGTACCCACAAAATAATTACGCCCCATACATAGCTGTCCATGTTGCACACATGTCCGCTGGACATCGAAACTGTTAATTACAATTGGCTGTACAACAGGTATTAATGTTGTCCGAGCACCTCTTTCAGGGGTGGAAGGTTCCAAATGTCACACCAAATTGCATACAAATGCACAGTTGTTGCTGAGAAAGACATGGGCAGCTATGGGCCTCACCTACATCCTTCCTGCAAATTCCAAGCTTGTTTCCCTACTGTTTTACCCCCTTTGTGACCCCTTTTTCACCTCTTTCCTGTCACCCCTTTTTCTTTTCTTTCAAAGAAAATAGCGGGTGTGCGCTTGTGCACGGAGCTCACCGCCAGTGCGCATGCGTGAGCTCCGCAAACGCGCAGACCTGGTTTTATGCTTAAAAGTGCCTTTGGCACTTTTGATTGACAGGTCCTGTACTCATTTCGAAAGAAAAATAAATTCCCACTGCCAGTCTCAAACCCAGGACCTCTGTAACACTAGTCTGTGTGACCTACCACTAAGCCATGACTCTCATACAAGAATATAGTGCTAAAATAAATATAACATGTAATAGTAGGAATCAATATAAAGGCAATATAGGATGTGTACTACCCAAAGCATGTCAGGTAGATTTTTAATGCCCGAATTACTGGATTCCCATACTAGTTTAGTGTTAACAGAAACAGCCCTGCTAATTGTTAGCTTGTACATAATAATGTAAGGTAATGTACATATATGAAAGTATGTATATGTACACATACATATATATATATATATATATATATATATATATATATATATATATATATATATATTAATACATATGAAATATAGTGGTAGGTGTCAGTATCCATACACACTCACTACAGGAAACAGTGAAGATAAATGCAGCAACCAGAATCTGCAACACAGCCTGACTCCTGTGAGACCTACTAACCCCTTTAACTGCTTAAAGGTGCCTCCAGCACTTTGATTGATAGGCCCTGTACTCAATTTGAAATCAAAATAAAAGCATACTAGTAGGCCCTACCACAAGACCATTGTAACACTAGTCTGTATGACCTACCAGTAAGCCATGACTCTCATACAGGAATATAGTGCTAAAATAAGTAGAACATGTAATAGTAGGAATGAAGATAAAGGCAATATAGGATGTGTACTACCCAAAGCATGTCAGGCACACTTTTACTGTCCCAATTACTGGATTCCCATACTAGTTTAGTGTTAACAGAAACAGCCCTGCTAATTGTTAGCTTGTACCCAATAATGTCAGCTAATGTACATATATGAAAGTATGTATATGTACACACACACATATATATATATATATATATATATATATATATATATATATATATATCAATACATATGAAATATAGTTGTAGGTGTCAGTATGCATACACACTCACTACAGGGAACAGGTGAGAGAAATGCAGCAACCTGAATTTACAACAGCATGAAGCATGAGAGACGTACTAACCTTCACACTCACAGAACACTGTCGACAGCATACCAGCATGGTCCATGCCCTTACAATCTGAAAGGGCAACACCTATCTCATATACCCTTTTATTGCACTGTCCTGAAATCACAGTGAGACATGCAATCAGTACACAACTGACTGCATGCAATTAGCAAATGCTGCCTTACAATTGGTGCAGAGGCCATCACATGGACCTATGCTGATACCTACAAAAGCATCCAGTACTCACACTCCACACATGCAATACATTCATTGCACAAAACCGACAGAGAAAGAGACAGAGAGAGAAAAAAAAAAGAAATAAAGACAGCCAGCAACAAAACCAGCAGCAGCAGCAGCAAACAGCAGGTAGCACCACTGACACAGCAACAGCTGACACAAACACAGGTAATGCAAATTAGCAGGTTAATACTGTGTTTACTGTGAAACCTCCAAATGTATCATAGTTCACTATCTATAGGTATGTCCATGAGATAGGTTGTGTGTACATAGTCCTGATATATATACATATGTAATATTGCTGTACATGTCGTCCATACTTAAAACTTCCATAGCTTAGAACACAAGGCCAGTTATGCATATGATGCAGTAGTTCCCAGGGTCAGTAGAGGTTCCTCCTCATTGGTGTGGGACCACTGTATATGTATGGCACTGTTCAGGTACATATCCTGTAGTATGGCCAGGGTTTAATATCAGTCTGTAATGTGGTGCTATGTCCTCTAGGAGTGAACGTATCACACATCCAGGGATACCATTTTGTAACAGTGATGCTGTGTGTTCTGCAATGTTGAGGGTGGCCCTCACCTGGACATGTGAGATGATAGGCAGGTTACAGTCATCTGTGATAACTAATTCCACTTGTGTAGGAGAATGGGGGGGGGGATACCTGCACCTAAACTGTCTGCAACAATGTTGCCAATATCTGTGCATTTGGTGAATGTGAAGCATCTTACCACTGCTGATCACAGATGCCTTGCCTTCATGTGAATCTGCCCTGTGCTGCAGTAGCCTCCTGCTATTGTTATACAATGTGCCTGTATCTGTAGTCCACTGGACAGGATAAATAAAAGGTGTGCATACGGTCTGGGTTAGATATGTGTGTGCACATTACATGCACTATGTGGGATGTCTGTGGTAAGCTTTTGCAAAGGGGCCAGCAGTGTGTGTTGTGGCTTCCACTGGCCCAGTGGGCTGCATGGATAGCATCACAGTCCTAACTAGTGAATAACTGTGTAATTACATACATACATAGCAAGGTAGTATACTGTGCTTGTGGTGTTGTTGGGATATGTATATCCAGGCTGAGTTATGTGTGTCCACATCACAGGGTTGGATGGCAACACACATACAGTATGTAGGGATGAACACCCAGAGTGTTTCAGACGTGTTGCCTGTGCAGAAATATCTGGCCATTACCTGCGCATCCCCCACAACACACACACATGCAACATATGGCAGAAGTACTATAGCAGTACACATAGGTTCATAGGTTCATACTAGGCTATTTGCCCAAGGGCATTGATAAGCCTAGTAGAATGTGTTTGTCTTTTGCCACCCAATTAACATTTATGTTGCTATGCCCTTTTCCGAGGTTAGTATACTGTGCCTCTGTCTAACAGTGACATAGAAGTGATACCCGGGGTACAACTATGATCTCCAACCACTCATCCAGATTCCTATGGAAAAGAGTCAATGAGGGACTCTGCCTAACCTGTACTGTGAGTTCATTACAGAGTGAAGGGAGCCTCTGGGTTAGGAATATGTCCCTCCAGCATGTCCTATTTATGTCAGTGCTAAGGTTCAGGTCTCCTGAGCGTGTGGCTGTATGGGAGTTTGATTTCCTGAGGTGCAGCATGTCCATTACTTCTGGGTTGGACATGGCTGTATATGGCAGGCACAGATTGCCACTGAACAGGCAGTATGCCACTGGGTCCAGCTGGATTTTCTTTAACTGGGCAGCATATGGCATCTGTTTGAGCCCTTTGATCCTCTTGATGAGGTACTGTTGGGGTTTTTCCAGTTGCTGTAGGTGTCTGGTTAGGTACATCCTATAAGGGGCATTGTACTCAATTATAGGCCTAATGATGGATGAGTAAAGAGGCACAATGACCTCCCCTGCTGTACATGTGAATCCCTTCATGATTAGCTGGGCTATATAACATGTCTTTCAATCCACTTTGGCCACGTGGTTGACAAATGGCAGATTGCTAGCAAGTGTGTTCCCCAGGTCCCCAATTACTTCTTCTGTACTTAATGGCTTAACACCTATGTGGTACTTTGCCACCAATGTGGAGGTGTGGGAATCTTTGATGAATATTGATACTCCCCCTTCTTTTGTTGTTTGGTCCAAGTGTTGGGGCTGACAAGAATGGTAACAGGTATAACTTGGTAGTGCTGGTGTGCTCCTGGGAAACCTGAAACAGGTTTTTGTTACTGCACAGATATCGATGTCCATAATGCTAAGTAGAGTTTTGAGTGCGTGTATCTTGAGGTCTAGACTTCTGGTGTTGAGTAGCATTACTCTTAGTTCCTCATCCTTTGTGATACGTATGGATGTGGGTTTGCCTTATGAGCCTTGCCTAATAAAGGCACTATGGGTGTAGCAAGAGCCTTTGCCAAAATCCAAAAGCCCAGGGGTGACAGGTGCAAGCTTGTCCCTAGCAAAGCATCGTGGCTTGTACAGCATATCATCCCAAGCTGACAGGCATTGGCTCACCTGTGAATGACACTAGTACTTCAGTCAATTGTTGAAAGTGATCATCTTGCCTTGATATTGTGGCATCATTCTTGGTGAGGGTAAGATGCTACTCAAGGTCAGGATTATACTGTCTTGGACTACATGCTCAGAGAGCTCCTTTCTGTCTCATGTCATGTAGTCCAGGGAGGTATGTGTCAGGTCATTCACACCAGCATGGACAATGAGTGAGTCATACTTGTACTTGCCTTGGAATTACTTGAGTGTTTGTGTTATGTGGCGGGTCGTAGTGCCCGACAGGCTGCACACTGTGACCCTCTCCTCGTTAAGCCTGGTGAACGTGACATCAGTGTGCCTGATGATAGAGGCACCTATTACAAGTGTATGAGGTGTGTTGTTTACTGTTAAGGGCTGTGAGTGTTCAGCACATTGACTTAGTGAGATATGTGTTGCACGTGTTCGTTTTTGTGGTAGTGGTTGCTTGGGTGTCTGCTTTGGAGGTCTCTGCTGCTTAGGCAGATCTTTATTCTGAGCCTCCGAGTATGTTTTGTGTGATTATGTGTTTGTTTTGTTGTCGTGGTAGGTCTATGTGAGACTGGAATTGTAGTGAGTGTGGTTTCCTTCTCCACCTGACTGGTTATGGCAGTATTGAGTAGAGAGAGCCTAGCCTCCAGTTTGGTATATGGTTGCATCACTCACATGTGTTTGAATTTGTTGTTAGGAGGAGGGGGTTGTCTGTGTACATGCGGCTGTTATAACATTGCCTCTGGATTACCACACTCACCAGCTGGACTGGAGAGGAGATTGACAACTGACCTTTGGACATGCTAGAATACTATTGTGAATTCTGTAATAATTGAAAACAAGGTCCAGTGGGGAGTGAGGGTGTACTGATATTACTTACTACTGCTGACTGATATAATAGCTTCAGTGAGCAAGTGCCAGGTAACTTAAGTGCAATGTGTTACAATTAAGTAAATGCAAAAACGACAAGCAGTCACTTGCTGTCAAGTGTAACAAGGAAATATGTACAGTAAGCAATGCAGATATCAGTAGTGATTCACAGAAGTGCTGAGAAGCTGTGTATTATGTGGAAGTAGTGTACCAGTGAAATAACAAGCTAACAAATAACAAGCATATAAACAAAGCTAGATTCAGGAGGCTTGGATGTAGTGTATGCTACAGCAAACAAGGTGTACCAATGTCAGTAAGATACAGTTCAAATATGCAGGCACTATAAACCTGAAACCAGAACTTCCCAGCTATGAATGGCAGAGTACAGCCCATTCTCACACAAGAGTGCAGACCACAAACCTTGTTAATGTTAAATAACTGGCCTGAAGGCCAGCTGCTTATACCAGAACTAATACACTTGGACACTGGGCTCTCAATCAGCAGTTCCCAACTTAGAAGGATGAAAGCTATGTGTCCTGCCACCACAGTGCTTGCCACAAACCTCCCTAATGTAAAACAACTGGTCTGACGGCCAAGTGCTTAATCCAAAAGACTTAAATGATAGCTACACTTTAATCAAGTTACAACCAAGCCGTAATAAGTACAATTTAATACTCCCTGTATAGAATGTGTACCATATATTGTTGACATACTCTGCTGATAACCTGTTTGTGTACTTTTCCAGGGAGATATGGCTCCGAAAAGGAACCCTGCTTACTCTGCTGCAGAGGACGAAGTGATCCACCAGAGCCTGGTGCATGACTATGACATCCTGTTTTCACGCACCACCCAGAATCAGCAGGAGAGGTCTGCACTGTGGCAAAACCTTGTCAGCAGGATAAATGATGTTGGCATGCATGATAGGACATATGAGCAGGTGAGACATCACTGCAGTGATTTGATTAGAAATGTCCGCCAGCGTGCTGCAGATATCCGCAGGCAACAGGTTGCCACAGGTGGGGGGGGGGTGGCCACACATCCCCCCCTCACCAGACAGGAGGGGCTACTGCTAAGTGTTGTGGATCCAGCCCCAGAACAACAACAGCTTCAGACGTGCATCATGATGGAGGTTGGATCCACACAGCAGCAAGACACCGAGCGTGCAGGTAAGATGCCATATTTATTTATCTTTTGTTATTTATTTTACATTTGTTGACCGGGCTAGTCTAGCTGGATATATGTCCATTTTCAGTAGAGGCCCGGGGAGAAAAGCTCCACACATAACATAATAAAGGCAGACAGACAAGTTGTTAATAAAGACATACAAAATAATAGAAGTATAAATCAACTTGTTAATAAAATCAACATACATTTAAGGAACTCAAACAGTTTAAACTCATACACAGTGTTCTGTTGGTTTCAAAGCAATCTTACCTAAAACATAAAGGTTATGCAATAAGGCAAAAGCCATATAGATAACAGTTAAAGCTCAGAAGGGTAGAGAAGTAGAAGGAGTATGAAAGATAAAATAATAGGGAAGAGGCAGGAGTCAAGAAGTGAAGAGAGGAAAAGAAGGAAGACAGTCAAGAGGAGGTAGGAGAGATGGGAGAAGTAGGTCAGAGCATAGAAGGGCAGCAAGGGAAAAGAAACAGGGTAGAAGCTAGTTTTTACGCACAATGAGGGGTTAAAGGTAAAGAGAGGGTGGGGAGAGGGAAGTTAGCCTGAGTACTACAAGAACAAAGCCAGTGGTTTTGGAAGTACAGTTTGATTTGTTGTTTGAAGAGAGGTAAGGGTGAGATTAGAGTTAACTCCTTGTATGTACATATGACTGTTCTGTACACTGTTACTTCATGCACGCATAAGGTGTGCACGTGGTATGTATCTGTCATCATGATATGTAATTGTGCATGTGTGATACTGACATTATGAGCAGCTGATGTGTATAAGGGAACTGGTGTACTACTGTACTGTATCATATGCAAAACAAATGGCACACTTGTGCCCACTGACATTATTTTCTTAATATTTCCAGGTCCCTCCCATCTAGCAACGAGGCAGGCCATACATGCTGGTGAGTGTGTTTAACATTACCTGAAAAACAATTTATAATACTAGTAAGAGTAGTGTAACTCTGTAGTATACATGCTGGTGAGTGTGTTTAATAATACCTGCAAGACCCAGGTTAACACTAGTAAGAGTAGTGTAACTCAGTACTGATGTGTGTGTGTACTGTGGGGTGTGCATGTGTGCAAGTGTGCCTGTGCCCATGTGTGCATGTGTGTGTGTGTCCATGAGTGCATGTGTCCATTTCTGAATGTGTGCATTAGTATTGAAGTGCATCACTGTAAAATATGTGTTGATACTGTAATCTGTGTTCCCTGTTTTCCTCCCGTAGGTTCTGGTGCTGCTCTGGTGACCTGCAGCAGGGAACCTGAATCTTGTGCCCCAGGTACTGATGATGATGAAATGTCTATAATGGTGCAGGAAGGTGTGTCTGGGTCCGCCATTGGTCAGCCAATTGACAGTACACAGCTGTCAACCCCTTCAATGCGCACAGTTATCCTGCCGTTACATCCTTTGTCACCATTGTCCCTAGGTGATGGACAGTATGCATTGGGCATAGATCAGGGTAATGTGGTACCTGTGATACATGCATCCCCACAAAGCAGCCATGAGCAGGGTCCTCCAATGGTACCACGCAGACAGTCGCCCATGGGTTCCCGTGGGGGCATCCGTGGCCGTACTGCCTCTGGCCGACGTGCCCAAGGAGGTATGTCAACCTCCACTATGTTTCAGACTGTTATGCAGGCACAGGTGCGTATGGAAAGGTACACCAGACAGGGTCTGAGGGAGCTGAGAGCATGTCGCACAGCCATGACAAACGGCATGCGTGACATTGCGAATGCTATTCGTAATTTCACAGATGTCGTTGACAGACGTTGTGGGGACATACAACAGCTGCTCCACAACCAGATGTCCATGGGCCAGGGCGATGGTGTGCGTTTGCGACATCGACGTGGCCGTATGCCGGCAACAGCACCAGCTGGCAGTGGCCGCGGACGACAACAGGCCCACTCACGCACCTCAAGTGCCAGCATCAGCCCCAGCAATGCTGGGTCAGTGCTGTCATCAGGACGCCCCAGGAGACCACGTGCATGTGGCTCTGGACAGTCCCAACAGGGAACTGTGTCCAGTCAACACACCCCCGCTTCCGATGACAGTACCCAGTCTGGGTTAGTACCGGATACGGTCCGTAGCACCCCTGCCAGGCACAGGTACCGTGTCCGTGCCCACAGACACTGATCTGGATGACCTGACAGGTGCAGTCTGTGGCTGTCCACAAAACCCTGTACATGGCAGCCATTATGTGGGACTGTGTGCGTGCTTACACACATGCAGAAATTTAACACCTAGGGCAAACACATACACACACACACTGCACCAACACTGGTCCACCCTGTACTGCTGCCCCTCACAAACACACATACACACGCATGTCAATTGGTGGTACCAGTGGCTGGCTTGGGCATACCTAACCCACACCCTGTGCATATGATGACACTGTGCCACCTCCTGCATACTACAACATCAGTGCAGGAAAAGGTAAACACGTTGCTGATGCACAGGGTGACTACACAGATGTGTATAAGTAGTTACATGTTGGTAACTGTTCACTGTTCCACTATGATTGTGTGTATATCCCAGCATTCCTGCTGCAGTAACTGTATGAATGTCCTGAATTGTTATCTGCACCCATACTACTTACCAAAGTGTACCAGCTGCACACCATCACATGCTACCATTGACTATGGGAATGTGCATCATGTGCTGTATTGTAGATTCAGCTATATGTATCTGTTCTGTCACACATGCATTTACACACACCCTGCTACCCCCACACATGCACACGCTCACCTGCCATTTCCATTATTTATTACCCTACATGAGTAGCTGTCAACACATGACAGGTACACATTTGAAAAGTGCACTATGTGGATTACTACAGATTTCCTCTTCTCTACCTGTACTCACAGGGTGCAGGCAACCTCATTAGTTTAAAAGTGTAATGTGCATCAGGTACTGTGGTACCCTGATTGCCACATCAAACATGTTTTCCATACGGAAATGCACACACAGAAACATCCCACATCCACACACTTGCCACATTCAGGTTTCAAAACACTATCTAGGTATATTATGGTACATGTGCGTGTTACAGTAGCATGTAGCACTATACTGAGTACTGGCAATTGTCTGTTGTCATGTTGTTTGTATAGGGTGCTGTCAACATCACTGTTTGTTAAGGGAAATGTGCACCCTGCAAGTGCATAGCCCCATTTGGCAAAAGCCACATCCCACCCCCAGCATTGTGCACACACACTAACCCCACTCACACTAAAACGCATACTTTCCATTTGCAAGATTCAAACCCCTATCTAACTGTGTTATGACACTAAAGACAGACACATTAGCAGAGTGTGCTATTTGCATTAGTGGGAGAAATCCTTTCTAATGCTGTACTTAGAGGGTGCTGACATCATCTGTGTTTAGGAAGAGGGATGTGCACCCTGTAGTGTGTTCTCCCAGTTGGCAAAAGGCACTTTTCCCTCACAGCATTATGCACAC
The DNA here is from genome assembly GCF_019279795.1 of Protopterus annectens. Classification (NCBI taxonomy): domain Eukaryota; kingdom Metazoa; phylum Chordata; order Ceratodontiformes; family Protopteridae; genus Protopterus; species Protopterus annectens. Next base: position 640,176,773 of record NC_056733.1, read on the forward strand.
ACACAAACCCACTCATACTAACACACATACATTCCCTTTGCAGGATTCAAACTCCTACCTAACTATGTTATGACACTGGAGAAAGACGCATTAGCAGAGCGCGCTATACGAATTACTGGAGAACTGTAATTCAGGTAATATAGTTATAGAGTGCTGACATCATCAGTGTTTCAAAAGGGGAATCTGCATCCTGTAGTGTACTGTCACAGTTGCTAATAGGGGCATTTCCCACACACACATCGATGTGTTTGAGGTTTGCATATGTGGGGGATCCAGTACTCCAGTGTGATTAGTATATGGTTTGATTGCAACAATGAGGGATGTACTTCAAGTGGTGAGCATTTTGTACTCATGTTTGTGATGATCAGGTCTAGTATATTTTCCCCTCTTGTGGGAATGTTGACTACCTGTTCCATAGCTAAAGAGTTTCTGAACTATGGGAACCCTAGAGCTTGGGTATTGTGGCTTGAGTAATGTTCACAGTCTATGTCTGGGTAGTTGACGTCACCCAGTATGATGGTGTTTGCAGAGAAATCTATACTCTCCTGTGTCATCATGAAGGCTGTGTGGGATTCCTGAGTTTGAGAGGGTGATGCAAGAGCTCCTCTGTGTCTCTTTCCATGTGGTCCAGGGAGGTACATCTCAGGTTGTTCACACCAGCATGGACAATGACTGCCTCATACTTGTACTTGCTGTGGAGTGACCTGAGTGCTTGTGTTATGTGGCACATTCTATCACCCGACAGGTAGCTAAATGTGACCCTCACCTTGCTCTGTCTGGAGGGCGGGACGTCAGTGTGTCTGACTATGGCATCACCTATTATAGGTGTGTCACACATTGTGTTTGGCCTTATGGGCTGTGCCTGTTATGAACACTGACATTGTGAGGTCTGTGTTGCTTGAGATATGTGTTCATGTGGGATGCAGCGTGTCTGGCCATGTCATTTCTGTCCGTGGTCTGGTAAGTATCACCTTTGGTGACATAGGTATTCATATGTCAGCTGGTGAGCATTTGCAGTGTTACCTACTGATAGTGGTACAGCTTGTTTGTTGTACAATGGACTACATGCAGCCCTGCTTAAAGTAGCTATGTTTGCATGCATGTTTCCTTGCAGTTACCCTGGAATACTGATCCGACCTGCCATGCAGAGTTACACAGCTTCTGTGGACTCCTAGTGACATCTGCATAGCTTACTATATGTATGTTCATGTCTCACTTGACAGAATGTCACTGTTTCTCCTGTGCACATGTACGTTGCCTGTGACACTTTGCATATGACTTACCTGGCATCTGTCCACGTGAGCAGTCATATATGCCACTGCAGGACTCTAAACCTGATGATGCACACACTCAAAACTTTCCTCAGCATGGGAACATCACTATCTGTGCAGTAACAGATACCGGATTCAGGGCTACCAACAGCACTCCAGCACTACCAAGTTATACCTCATACCATGCTTTTCAGGCCCAAAACTTGCACAAAACCACAAAAGGAGGGGGTGTATTGATATTCATCCAAGATACCCACACCTCCAGGTTGGTGGCAAAGCACCAAACATCAGAGACTATCCATATGCAGGTAACAATGGGTAAAACTGCCTTCCAGGTTATAGCCTGCTACAGACCACCCTCACAAACACAAGAACCGCACTTGGCCTTCCTGAAAACAGTTGGAAATATGTAGGTCTGTCCATACACCATCATATTGGGTGGGTTAAACTACCCAAACATAGACTGGGAGCATGACTGTAGCTCCAACACCCTAGCCCACAGATTACTGGAATTTATATACCAATATGCTATGGAACAACTTGTTACCACTCACACAAGAGGGGAAAACATACTGAACCTGATCATCACCAACATGGGGACTCTATGCTCCAGACCAGAAGTGTATCCCTCACTGGTAAGATCAGACCATAAACTAATCTCACTGGATATTCACATCCCAAGGCCACCCCTGCACAGAAGAATACAGTCAACAACTCATGTCAAGCATGTTCACACTCCTCATAAATGATGTGGAAACCTTCAAAGCCCCCAGGCCTGTTGAAAATATGGACCAGACTGCAGATACCTGTATAAAGGCATTCTATGGACACATTCAGGAATGCATGGATCATGCAATCCCAAATGAAAGCAAGACCCAATCCTCCAAAGGCAGACGTCCTGTGTGCTGGACACCAGCCATAAACAAACTATACAATAGAAGGATGAAGCTACTACATGATACAACAAACTCCCAAAATGTGAAGGCATCACTGATGAGTATTAGAAGACAACTACAGGCACCCATAAGATTGTCTAAGGCCATCTTTGAGAGAAGATTCCACAAGACACTGAGGATAACCACAAGGCTTTCTGTAGTTATGTTAGGAACCTGGGTGGTAATACCCAGATATGCTCAGAGGTAGTCCAAGATGTCACACGAAATACCAAACACACAGACATTGCCAACATCCTAGTGGACAGGTTCACTGCTACCTTCTCCCCCCCTCCACACCAAAAGGGCAAATATTTCTCCCAGCAGAGTGCTGCCCCCCCTGACATCTCAGATGCTCAGGTAAGAGCTGCCCTCTCCAAAGCAATAAACACTGCATCAATGGGACCAGACAGTGTCCCAGGCTGTGTCCTACATGAACCCCAAGAAGAGCTACACCCAGACATAACACTACTGTTCAATCCCAGCATTACTACATGATATGTGGCCAAAGAGTGACGTACAGCAACAGTGGTCCCTCTACATTCAGGTGGTGTCTTAACGGATCCTGGACACTATTCGCCCCATACGTCTGAATAGCTTGGTCTGCAAAGCTATGGCAAGGATCATCATGAACCTCATAAATATAGATATTGGGGACCTACAGACACGTCATCATACACAGTTTGGCTTTGTTAATGGCAGATCCTGCCTCTCAAACCTGTTTGATTTCTTTGAAACAGTCACCAAGGCCACTGTCAAGGGGAAGGTGGTCTACACAGCCTACCTGGACCTTGCATAAGCCTTTGATACAATACCCCACTTGTGCATTCTAGGGAAGATCACCAGTGTACATATTAACCCCTATGTCACTACAGATATTGCACAGTGGCTCAAGGGCAGAACACACATGGTTAGAATTGCTGGAGCCATGTCAGCCTCAAAACCAGTTACACGTGGTGTCCCACAAGGCTCAGCCCTGGGATCTGTCTTGTTCAGTATATATTTATCAGAGGTACAGGCCAACATGGAAGTACTGTGGCTGAGCAAGTCGCAGATGACTGCAAACCGGACGCCATAATCAACTCTCCAGCTAACACGCATCCTCCAAAAGAGCCTCTTAGAAACACACGACTTGTGCCACAGCCATGGCCTCAAGCTGAATGCCAAAAAGTGTGTAGTCATCCCCTTTGTCAAAAACGAAATGACCACAAAGTACCACATATGTGTTAATGCATTAAGTGCAGACGAAGGAATTATGGACCTTGGGGTACACAAGTTGATAGCATTCTCTCATTTGACAACAACATGGCCAAAGTGGTTAGGAAAACATGTTATATAGGCCACATCATCATGAAGGGATTCACATGTAGATCAGGGGAGGACATTGTGCCTCTTTACTCATCCCTCATCATGCCCATAATTGACTACAATGCCCCTGTCAGCATGCACCTTACCAGACACCTGCAGCAACTGGAAAGACCACAAAAGTACCTCAACAAGAGGATCAAAGGGCTCAAACAGATGCCACATACTGACTGGTTACAGAAACAGCAGCTCTACTCAGTGGCATACTGCCTCTTCATAGGCAATCTGTGCCTGACATATAAAGCCATGTCAAACCCTGACTTAATGGCCATGCTGCACCTCAGAATATCCAGATCCCATCAGGCTACACGCTGGAAAGACTTGAACCTCAGGAGTGATATACATAGGACATGCTGGAGGGACACATTCATAACTCAGAGGCTCCCTTCACTCTGGAATATTATCCCAATAGAGGTTAGGCAGAGTCACTCAGTGACCATCTTCAAGAGGGATATTAATGACTGGATGTGACATTGTAGGTTTACCCTGGGTATCACTTATGTGTCACTGTTAGACAGAGGCACAGTATACTAACCTTGGAAAAGGGCATAGCAAGATAGATTTACAATGCATGGTGAAAGCCACACACATTCTGGCTAGGTGTATAAATGCCCTAGGGCAGATAGCCTAGTATGAACCTATGGACCTATGTATCTTGTTCACCATTGGCCCTATGTGCTGTTAATCACCAATGCAATCTCAATACTATGGTAGCATGTGCAAAGGTCAGTTGTCAGTCACCTCTATGGTACAGTTGTGGAATATGTGAGTCATGTAGTAATGTCACAGCTGCCACATGTACACAGTCAACCCTATCCCCTACCCATGGATGTACAACACATGTATGAGATGGAAACACATGGCCAAACTGTGGACTAAGCACTCTGAACCCAGTACTGGCATAACCTGTCAGGTGGCATGAAATACTACAGTGACTGCAATACCAGTCTGATGTGGACCTACACTGACAGCAATACAAGCACGGAAACACACCGGGCCATTCATGGAGCCTAAGGATAGCATCCTGCCTGAGTGGCAGACACCTCTGCAGCTGGCACACAGGCATACATTACTCCTGAACACAGCACGCATAACACATAGCACACAAATCCTGTGTGCCAAACAAGCACAGTCTGTACAGTTATACAACACTACTGCTGCAGTTGTGTTAGGTACTTTTATTGTCCAGTACAGTGAGGTCATGCTCACCAGGCTGGACAAGGTGAAGGTCACAGTGATATGCTCATGGGGCACTATGGTCCACTACATAACACAAGCATACAGGTCAGTCAGATGCATGGACACATATGACTCAGTCATTGTCCATGCCACTACAGCTGATGTGTGATGTCCCTCACTGGGATACATGATAGGGAACATGGAAGGGCTCACTGAGCAAGTGACACAGGCTGGTAGAACCCTGACCTTGGTTGGCATCAGACCCTCACCAGGAATGCTGACATATAACTGAATGGCAATGAATTACTGTAGCTACAACACCCTAGCTGAACGGTTCTTAGCATGCGGTCACTGCATTGCTATGGAACAACTTCTTACCACTCCCACAACAGGTGAAAACATGCAGCACCTGTTCATCAACAACATGTAGACTATATGCCCCAGACCAGGTGTGTATCCCTCACTACTAGGTTGATAGCATCTACATCTCACACTGTATATACACATCCCACATGCAGCACCTGCACAGAAGACCACAGTCATAATGTTACCCTGTGCAAATACCATGTATTCACATGTGGCAGGCATCACACATGGTAACTATTGAAGGTCACAGGTACATATGTGTATTTGGCACACACATACATCATGTGTGCATTGCCATAACTGGTTTAATCAATGTCATGCATTATTGTGAGAAACAACCCGCACACATGGGCATTCTGTGTGAGCAAAACACACGTGACATGTCTGGAATCAAATGCCATAACTAATTGTGATATCGTTTAGAAAGGGGTATGTGCATCCTGTAGTGTGTTTTCCCAGTTGCCAAAAGGGATGTTTCTTTCATACACACTTACCCCCCTTCACACACACTTGGCACTTGCTGGATTCAAACTCCTACCTAACTATGTTATGACACTAGAGACGGACGCATTAGCAGAGCGCGCTATTCGCATTACTGGGAGAGTTCTTTTCCCCTGATATACTTATAGGGTGCTGACATCATCAGTGTTTACAAAGGGGAATGGGCATCCTGTGGTGTGTTTTCACAGTTGCCAAAAGTGATGTTCCTTTCATACACACACACTAACACCCTTCACACACACTTGCCGGATTCAAACCCCTACCTAACTATGTTATGACACTAGAGACGGACGCATTAGCAGAGCGCGCTATTCGGATTGCTGGGGGATTTCTTTTCTCCTGATATACTTATAGGGTGCTGACATCATCAGTGTTTAGAAAGGGGAATGAGCATCCTGTGGTGTGTTTTCACAGTTGCCAAAAGGAATGTTCCTTTCATACACACACACTAACCCCCTTCACACACACTTGCTGGATTCAAACCCCTACCTAACTATGTTATGACACTAGAGACAGACGCATTAGCGGAGCACGCTATTCGGATTGCTGGGGGATTTCTTTTCTCCTGATATACTTATAGGGTGCTGACATCATCAGTGTTTAGAAAGGGGAATGAACATCCTGTGGTGTGTTTTCACAGTTGCCAAAAGGGATGTTCCTTTCATACACAAACACTAACCCCCTTCACACACACTTGCCACTTGCTGGATTCAAACCCCTACCTAACTATGTTATGACACTAGAGACGGACGCATTAGCAGAGCGCACTATTCAAATTGCTGGGGGATTTCTTTTCTCCTGATATACTTATAGGGTGCTGACATCATCAGGGTTTAGAAAGGGGAATGAGCATCCTGTGGTGTGTTTTCACAGTTGCCAAAAGGAATGTTCCTTTCATACACACTTACCCCCCTTCACACACACTTGCCGGACTCAAACCCCTACCTAACTATGTTATGACACTAGAGACGGACACATTAGCAGAGTGTGCTATTCGGATTTCTGGGGGATTTTTTTTCTCCTGATATACTTATAGGGTGCTGACATCATCAGTGTTTAGAAAGGGGAATGAGCATCCTGTGGTGTGTTTTCACAGTTGCCAGAAGGGATGTTCCTTTCATACACACTTACACACACACTTACCCCCCTTCATACACATTTGCCACTTGCTGGATTCAAACCCCTACCTAACTATGTTATGACACTAGAGACGATCGCATTAGCAGAGCGCGCTATTCGGATTGCTGAGGGATTTCTTTTCTCCTGATATACTTATAGGGTGCTGACATCATCAGTGTTTAGAAAGGGGAATGAGCATCCTGTGGTGTGTTTTCAGTTGCCAAAAGGGATGTTCCTTTCATACACACTTACACACACACTTATCCCCCTTCACACACACTTGCTAGATTCAAACCCCTACCTAACTATGTTACGACACTAGAGACAGACGCATTAGCAGAGCGCGCTATTCAGATTACTGGGAGATTTCTTTTCTCCTGATATACTTATAGGGTGCTGACATCATCAGTGTTTAGAAAGGGGAATGAGCATCCTGTGGTGTGTTTTCCCAGTTGCTAAGAGGAACATTTGGACTAAGTGTGTGAGCATGCCCAGTTCAGCCTTCCCATGGCATGTTGTGTGAAAGATGTCTCATTTATCAAAGTGTGTGAGCATGCCCAGTGTGAGCTTTCCATATGTGGAACTCTGCAGCCCATCACATTTGTGGATGAGTGTGACCTTCAACAAATATCTCCAGTTTATGGTTGTGTGTTCTGTGCCATGTTGTGTAGTTACTGTCCAACTGCTTTTTGTGTGAACACAACAGGGATTATACTGTGCCTGCAGGTTTTGCATGGGATACTTTGCATACAATTGTCAACATCCGTTCATACTGACCTAACACTGTAGTACTGTATAGTGTAGTGGTTCAGTACTTTCACTGTGGTGGACAGTATCCTGGGCTTTAGTCCTATCACTGCTTTACATTTCCATAGTGTGCACAACAACCTGGTTAGGGTCCAGTTGTGCACATCTGCACAAAGGCGGTGCCTCTACGGACCCTGGTAATTACCGCCCCATAAGCTTAACAAGTCTAGTCTGCAAAGCTATGGAGAGGATCATAATGGAGCTCATAAACAAAGATATAGGGGACATGCAGACATTGGACCCGTCCCAGTTTGGCTTGGTCAAGGGCAGATCATGCCTTTTGAACTTGGTCGACTTCTTCAAAACAGTCACTAAGGCCATTGATGAAGGAAAGGCAGTCCATACAGCCTACCTTGACCTTGCAAAGGCTTTCGACACAATACCCCACTCGGGTATTGTAGAAAAACCTACCAACTTAAATGTGAACCCATATGTCACAAGATGGGTTGCAAACTGGCTTAAGGACAGGACCCACAGGGTTAGAGTTGCTGGCGCTATGTCAGACTCCAAGCCGGTCACACGTGGTGTCCCACAGGGCTTGGTCCTTGGCCCCCTATTGTTCGTCATCTACTTCTCAGAAGTACAGGCCAACATGGGAGGACTTTGGCTGACAAAGTTTGCAGATGACTGCAAACTGGGCGCCATAGTGGACAGTGCATCAGACACGGATATCCTTCAGAAGGGACTCACAGAAACTGATAGCTGGTGCCAGAGCCATGGCCTGAAGTTAAATGCCAAAACATGTATAGTCATACCCTTCAGGAAGAGCAAGGTAACCCCAAGCTACCATATAGGTGGCAATCCTCTAAGCACAGAGGAGGTTATCATGGACCTGGGGACCCAGGTTGACAGTGGCCTTTCTTCTGACACTCACATTGCTAAAGTGGTTAGAAAGACCTTCTACATTGCCCACCTGATCATGAAGGGATTCACATCCAGATCTAGTGAGGTCATTGTTCCCCTGTACTCTTCACTTATCAGACCAATGATCGAGTACAATGCCCCATTCGGGATGTATCTCACCCGACATCTGCAGCAATTGGAGAGACCCCAAAAGTCCCCCACCAAAAGGATAAAGGGACTCCAACATCTGTCATATGCTGCCAGATTGAAGACACTCCAGCTCTATTCAGTCACATACTGTCTGCTCAGAGGTGACATGTGTCTGACATGCAAGGCCATGTCCAACCAGGAAGTAATGGACATGCTCCACCTCAAAATCTCCAAATCCACCAGAACCACTAGGGCAAGTGACTTAAACCTTAGCAGGGATATAAGTAGGACATGTTGGAGGGCTAGATTTATCACTCAGAGACTCCCTATGCTGTGGAATACAATCCCGGTCCATGTGAGGCAGAGCACCTCGCTGGCTCTGTTCAAGAGGAATCTTGACCTGTGGATGGGAGATCATAGGTTTACCCCGGGGATCGTCTCTGTGTCACTGCTGGACAGAAGCACAACAAACTAATGGGCACAGTATTGTTTCCATATAAGGGGTGGCGTAAGCCACAAAACTCTGGGCTAGGCTTATAACTGCCTTAGGGCAGATAGCCTAGTATAAACCTATGAACCTATGAACCTATCTGACCATGTTGCATTATGTTCAGATATGAACTACTTACAACAGCCTCATCCAACATCAGTAGAGTATTCCACAACATAGGTGTACATTGGCAAACACTACCGATGTGCCCTAGGCCATGTCTAATGCTAGTCAGAGAGTGTGTTTGTCCGACACATTGTAAGTGTAGTTTGCCATGACATATGTCTTGTTTAGTATACTGTGCCTCTGTCTACCTGTGACATAACATTGATAGCCAGGGTAAACCTACCATCTCCCATCCACTCATTAAGATTCCTGTTGAGGAGAATCAACGAGTGACTCTATGGATAACCTGTACTGGTAGTTTACTCATGCGTGGGGTGGCTTCTGTGTTATGGATAATGCAGTACAGCTTGTCCTATGTATGTCAGTGCTGGGGTTCAGGTCCCTCATGTGCATAGCTCACTGCCATTCAGATTGTACAAGGTGCAGCATGTTCATTGATTCCAGCTTGGACATGGCTTTCTACATCAGGCACAGCTTGCGTCTGGGTGGCCAGCATGGCAGTGTGTGGAGTTGCACTCTGTTTAATCAGGCAACACATTACATGTGTTCAAGCTCTTTGATACTCCTGGTGAGGTACTGTTGTGGACTTTACAGTTGATGGAGGTGTCTGCTGAGGTACACCCCACAGGGGCTGTTGTGGTCATTTGTAACGCTGATGAAGGATAACTGCAGAACCACAATGACCTCCCCTTATCTAGATGTCATAACCTTCATGATTAGGTTGGTATATGGATTGTTTCTGTTAACACTACAGCCACATGTTTGTCCAATGCAGGATATCTATCACCTTGTGTACCCAGGTCTGTCATTACATGTTAAGTATGTAATGGGTTAACACCTATGTGGTAATTGTTGGTCACTTACTGTATATCCACAGAGATTGACTATATACTTTTCTCCATTTAACATGCTGACATGGCTATGGCACCGGTTGTCTGTTTCTATGTGGCCCTTTTGTGGGATGCTTGTGTCAGCTGGAGTGTCAGATATGTTAGGCGGTTTGTAGTCCTCTGCAAACATGTTCAGGCACAGTCCTTACATGTTGGCCTGTACCTATGGGCATATATACCAGACGGGGAAGGTCACAGGACCAAGATTTGTGGGATACCTGTTATATGTGGTTTGTAGTCTGACATGGCTGCAGCATGTCTGACCATGTCAGTTCTGTCGTTGGTCTGGTTTGCAACCCCTCTAGTGACATTGGGGTGTATATATAAGCTGGTGAGCATATCTATATTGAGCACATAGGGTATTGTATGGAAGGCTATGCAAGGTACAGCTACACTGTGTGAACCACATTGCCCTCATCAGTGACCTCAATTACTGTTTCAACTGAGTCACACATGTTTAGGGGTGGGGTCTGCACTTCATAAACCCACACTGGGTAGGGTCGGGTGTCAATAGATCCCCAATATCGTTATGTCTGCGGTACATGCTGATCCTTTCCATAGCTGTGCAGACCAAGCTTCTCAGGATTCTGTGGTGGTTGTTTTTAGTATCCATTCAGGCGACACCTTTCTTGAGAACAACCACTGTTGTTGTACACTGCTCTTTGGGTACATATCCTGTGGTAAGGCTGACATAATGTCAGGGAGGCAGCAGTCTGCTGGGAAAGATATTTTGCATTATGAGGGGAGAGGGGTTTGCACTGCACCTGTCAGGATGTATGTTGGCAATACGTGTGTGTGTTTGGTATGTTGTTTGTAATATTTGTGTGATCCAGAGCATATCCGGGAATTCACAACACGCTTACTACCATCGGTTGCAGCAGCCTTGGGGTTATCCTTAGTGTCCTGTACAATTTGTATCATAATAGGTTCATAGGTTCATACTAGGCTATCAAGCCTAGGGCATTTGTAAGCCTAGCCACAGTGTGTGTGGCTTTTGCCACCCTTGCTATGTGAATATTATGGCCATTTATGATTTACTTAGCTGTGCCTCTGTCTGGACATGACACAGTAAAGACCCCCAGTGTCCATCTACAATTATCCATCCATTTTGCTAACTTCCTGTTGAAGAGTGTCAGTGAGGGGCTCTGCCTAACATGTAGTGGTATTCTGTTCCAGGGTGTGGAGAGACTCAGGGTTACGTATCTGTCCCTCCAGCACATCCTATTTGATTATGTGTTAAGTTTGACATCTCTGACTCACACAGCTCCGATGGCTTTGAGTTTTCTGGGGTGGAGCATGTCCATTACTTCTGTGTTGGACATGGACTTGTACAACAGACATACAATGCCTCTGTGTAGGCAGTATGTGACTGCATTCAGCTGAGGTGTCTACAGCCAGGCAGCATATGAGATATATTTGAGACCCTTTCTGACTCTTGCTGAGGTACCTTTGAGGTATTTCTAACTGCTGCAGGTGCCAGGTAATGTACATCCCAAATGAGGCATTGTATTACAATATGGTCTGATAGGGGAACAGTATAGGGGCACAATGACCTTTGTTGACGTAGATGTGAATCCTTTCATGATACAGTGTCCAATATAGACAGTCTTCCTAGACAAATTGGCGATGTGACTGTCACATAACAGGTGACTGTCCACTTGTGTCACTATGTCCCTGATTACTCCTTCCACACATAATGGTTTACCACCTATGTGGTAATTTTGTGTACCTTGTTTTGTATTTGGTGGTACATTCATACTGTCCACTGTCTTCAGGACAGTGGGGTGGGGTTCCTGTGTGTGAGAGAGTGGTCTGTAGCATGCTACAGACTGTACAGCAGTCTTGCCTACGGTTAGTTGCACATGGGTGGACTGCAATGACATAAGCATTGTCAGTTAACTGGATGTATGGGTGTCTGTGCTGAATATGGATACTCACCCTCCTTTTATGTTTTGTTACAGGTTTTGTGGCCATAACACATGATATGTGGTATTACCTGGTAGTGCTGGTATGCTGTCACAAGGCTTGCAGCAGGTTTCTATCACTGGACAGACATCGATGTTCTCCATACTGGGGAGGGCCTCAGGAGCATGCATATTGAGGTTTACACATCTGGCATTGATCAGCATTACCCTTCTGTTTCTTTCCAGTTTTGTTTTCTATGGTGGTGGGTTGGTCTTTTCGGCCTTGCCTACGAAAGGATCTCTGTAGGTTGCAAAAGCCTTAGGCAATATCCAGACGCTCATGGGTAACAGGTGCAAGCCATCCCTGGAACAGCAGCATGTCTCACTATGGAGTCACCTATTACAACTGTATCAGGCATGTTGTTTCTCCTTCTGTCCTGTGACTGTTTGGCACACCAGCTTTGTGTACTATGTGTTACATGTGCTATGTCTGGAGGTTGTTTTATTGGGTGTCTGCTTTGGAGGCTTGTGTTGGTGTTGTGTGTTTGTAATTAGGGCCTCTGGGAGTGTTTTTGTGTTTATGTGTTTGGTTTACAGTCGTTGTAGGTCTATGTGGGACTGGGTTTGTGGTGTATGTGGTTACCTTGTCCTCCTGACTAGTTTTGACAGTACTGATTTGGGGTGCTCAGGCTCGGTTTGGCTACCTGGTTGCGTCTATCACATACATTTGTATTTATTGGGGTGAGTTGTTGTTGTGTGTGTACTTGGGACAGGTGTCACATTGCCACTGGATTCACAGATTCTACTTGTTTTGCCTGGCCTTAGTGGATTGTATGTGTGGACACATTTTATTGCCATACTAGTGATCACTGATTACTTCACCTTTTATGTTTGATCTATCATGTGGTAGCTTCCTCATTCTCTTCAATGGTTTAGTAATTGCTGGAGTCCAGCATGCCAGATGCCTGGGTGTATGGCATTGTGTCTTGTTGTTTGTGATTGCAGACTCCAAGCACTCTTGGCTGTGTTCATGGTATGCCTGTATAACATGTTCTGCAGTGTGTCCCATATTCTGGACCTGCACAGGGCTTTTCATGGATTCCACATTGGTTTGTAGGGGTGCAAGCTATGCTTTATACATGTGTTTCACTGTGGTAATTTGGTCAGGGACTGGGGTCGGGATGTGTAACTACAGTGTGATTACTCTATGGTCTGGTCTTACCAGTGAGGGATACACTTCTCATCTTGACATCCAGTACACATATTTCTGATTATCACATCCAGTATGCTTACCCCTCTTGTGGAAGTGTTACATTTTGCATGTCCATTTTGTTTGATGGATTCTGGGAAATTGTCTACACTTGTGTCAGTGCTAGTATAATACAAAGAGTATAGTGACAAACATCTCAAAAGCTGACTTCACACTTCTTCGGACTGAGATGGTATCCATTAAGCCCACTGGGCCAGTGGAAACCACAACACACAATGGTGACTCCTTCACAGACGCTTTCTACGGACATCTCCAAGAAAGCATGAACCATGCAATCACAAATAAAAACAAGACCCTCTCCACCAAGGGAAGGTGGCCTGTCTGGTGGACCCCAGCCATAAACAAACTGTATAACAGATGAAGGATACTAATGCAAGACAGAGCTACATCTCCTAAAGGGAAGGCAGCTGTGATCAGCACTAGTAAAAAGCTACATTCTCTCATAAAGACATCCAAGGTCAACTTGGAGACATAAATCACCAAAGACAATGAAGATAACCACACTGCCTTCTTCAGTTATGTCAGAAACCTGGGTGGAAACCCTCAGATATGCTCAGAGTTGGTACACAACAACATATATTTCAGTGACCTGACAGATATTGGCAACATTCTGGCAGACAGGTTCAGTGCAATTTTCCCCCTCCCTCACCCCCAAAAGAAGATAGTTATCACAGCTGAATGTAACCTCACTGTCATCTCGGATGTCCATGTGAGAGCCGCACTCAGCAAAGATAAGTACACAGCATCAATGTGACCTGATGGTATCCCCAGTTGCATGCTATGTGAACTCCAGAAGGAGCTAAACCCGTATATACAAATGCTATTTAACCTTAGCCTTGCTACAGGATATGCACCTGAACACTGGCGTACAGCAACAGTGGTCCCACTCCACAAAGGAGATGCCTCCACAGACCCTGGCAACTACCACCACACAAGCTTAACCAGCCTTGTCTGCAAAGCTATGGGAAGAGTCATTATGGAGCTCTTAAACAGAGACATTGGTGACCTACAGACCCTTGATCCCACCCAGTTCAGCTTTGTACAGGTCAGATCCTGCCTTTTGCACCTAGTTGACTATTTTGAAACTGTCAGTAGGGCCATTGATGAGGGCTACGCGGTCCACACAGCCTACCTGCGCTTGGCTAAGGCCTTTGACACAATACCCCACTCAGGCATCATAGACAAGCTCAACAGCTGAAATATAACACCATATGTCACAGGATAGGTTGCAAAATGGCTAAGAAACAGGACCCATAAAGTCGACATTAGAGGTGCCTTGTCAGATTCAAAGCCAGTCACAAGTGGTGTCCCACAAGGATCTGTCCTGGGACCCCTCTTATTTGGCATTTACTTTTCAGATGTGAAAGCAAACATAGGAGGGTTGTGGCTGACAAAGTTTGCAGATGACTGCAACCTAGGCACCATAGTGAATACATCAGCCGGCACACACATCCTACAGAATGCCATCACAAAGACAGATAGCTGGTGCCGGAATCATGGCCTGAAACTGAATGCAACTGATGTGTAGTCATCCCCTTTGGGAGGAACAAAGTACCCACAAATCAATACATAGACAGCAACCCACTGAGCACAGAAAACAAATCAGACACCTGGGGACACATGTAGATAGTGACGTCTCGTTTGACACCCATGTTTCCAAAGTGGTTAGAAAGACTTTCTATCTTGCCCACCTTATCATGAAGGGTTTTCCATCCAGATCAAAGGAGGTCATTGTACCACTATACTTCTCCCTTATCAGGCCCATGATTGAATACAAAGCCCCATTTGGTATGTACCTCACCCAGCACTTGCAACAGCTGGACAGACCCCAAAAGTACCTTACCAAGAAGATCAGGGGTCCACAACACATGTCATATGCTTCCAGACTAAAGGAAATCCAGCTTTATTCAGTAGCATACCGCATACTTACAGGTGACCTATGCTTGACATACAAGACCATGTCCAATCAGGATTTGGTGGACATGCTCCACTGCAAGCAATCCAAATCCACCAGAACCATGAGAGCTAAAGATTTGAACCTCAGCACATACATGTATAGGACATGCTGGAGGGACAGAGTCATAACTCAGAGGCTTCTCACACTCTGGCAGAGTATCCCAGTTCATGTTAGACAGAGTCCCTCACTGACTCTCTTCAAGAGAAATCTGGACAACTGGATGTGAGATTGTAGGTTTACCCCAGGGGTCCTCCCTGTGTCACTACTAGACAGAGGCACAGTCAAGTTATTCGATTACGTAAGGGGGCCATAATGTGTCACTACTAAGTCAGAGGCACAATATTCGGAATCTATTCTGTACACTTATTACCACTATAAGGGGTAGCAATAGCCACATCACTATGGCTAGGCTTATAAATGCACTAGGGCAGATAGCCTAGTAGTAAAGTATGAAACTATGAAACTATGGTCTATATGTAGGTATTGTCAGTCAAGCAATATAATGTGGTTGGGGGGCTTGATATCTTCCTGTATTCCAACATTTTTTGTCTATTCCTTCTAGCATGTCAAGGGATCAGTTGCTAGTGTCCTCTCCTGCTCAGCTGGTGAACCTGGGAATATTGAGGCAATGTTACAATTGCCTCATGTACACAGACAACCCTCTCCTTCTCCCACAAAACACAAATACATGTGAGAGATGCAACTATATAGCCAAACTGGAGGCTGAGCTCTCTCAACATAGGACTGGCAAGACCAGAGAGGAGGAGAAGGTAACCACACACACCACAAACCCAGTCTCACATAGCACTATCACAACTTCAAATCATACACATAAACACACAAAGACATACTCGGAGGCTCTGATCAGAATTCTACCCAAACAGCAGAGGCCACCACAGCAGACACCCACACAACTGCCTCCACAGGGCACAGCACATGCAACACATAGACCACAGAGTCAGTGTGCCAAACAGTCACAGCCCTTAAGGCCAAACACAATGCCAGACACACTCATCATAGGTGACTCCATAGTCAGACACACTGACGTCCCGCTCACCAGATTGAGTAAGGGGAAGGTCACAGTAAGCTGCCTATCGGGCACTGGAATCCACCACATAATGCAAGCACTCAGGTCACTCAACTGCAAGTACAAGTATGACTCAGTCATTGTCCATGCTGGTGTGAACGACCTGAGACGTACCTCCCTGGACTACATGAAAAGAGACATAGAGTAGCTCTCTGATTATGTAGCCCAGGCAGGTATGACCCTGACCTTGAGCAGTATCCTACCTTCACCAAGAATGATGCCACAATACAGAGACAAGATGATCAGCTGTAATAATTGGCTTAAACTATGGTGTCAGTCAAAGGGGATCCAATGTCTGTCTGCCTGGGATGACATGCTGGACAAGCCACGCTGATTCGCAAGGGACGGCTTGCACCTGTCACCCCTGGGCTTCCGGATTTTGGCTAAGGCTCTTGCCACCCCATTGTGCCTTTTTTAGGCAAGGCTCAGATTCTAAACCTACCACCCTAGAACACAAAAAAGGAAAAAAAACTAAGGGTAATGCTGCTCAATGCCAGAAGTCTCAACCTCAAGTTGCACTCGAAGCCCTTCTCAGTATGGAGAACATCGATGTCTGTGCTGTGACTGAAACCTGGTTCAAGGCTCCTGACAGCACACCAGCACTATCAGGTGTTACCTCATATCATGCGTTCCGGCCCCAAAATCCGGACAACACCAAGAAAGGAGGGTGGGTGTCCATATTCATCAAGGACACCCTCACCTCAAGGTTGGTGGCAACGCACAATGCATCGGAGACCATCCAGGTGCAATTAACCGTAGGCAAGACTGCTCTGCAGTTTGTAGCATGTTACAGGCCACCCTCTCAAACTCAGGAACCTCACACAGCTTTCCTGAAAACACTGGAGGGGATAAATGTATCTCCAAACACCATCATACTGGGTGATTTCAACTATCCAAATATAGACTGGGATCACTACTCAAGCATAAATCCAAGAAAAGATGCACGAGAAGACGCTGCACGGCAAAAATCCACCTTAAATTCAAACAAATAAAGCCAGCAGCTGTTGGTACCAGAATAGAAATAATTTATTCAATCATAACTGAGAGACAAATCCCTCAGGTATCCAATATACAGACCGGTTTCGGCTCAGCAGAGCCTTCCTGACCGGTTTCGGCTCAGCAGAGCCTTCCTCAGTGAAAAAATATATATGTTCTCATGAATGCTCAAACCCAGTATATATATATATATCAAAAAATAACCAAAAACCAATCACAATACATAACTAACAAATCATGATTAACAAATCACAATTGGTCATTGAGACCAGGTGGAAACATTGCCCCAAGTCTGATTATCCATTTCCTCTCCTTTGAAGTCAGCATATCATGCCACTTCAATTTGTCTTGACATTTACCCCTAATATAATCAATAATGCAAAACATAAAACTAGCTGTAGTGTGTTTTAGACTGTGCTTGTATAATGCATTATTACTACGCTTATTTTTAATGTCACTGATGTGTTCACCAATTCTAAGACGGAAAGCCCTAGAGGTCTGGCCAACATAAAACGCAGAACAAGTGCAGGTCACCAAATATATAACCCACTCTGAACTGCAGTTGGCCCAAAACCTAATCTCAAAAACATCAGGTGTGTTCTGACTGCTGAATTCTCCAGTACGTAAAACTCTATTGCAAAATTTACAGTGCCCACATGGAATACAACCAACCACTGGTGCCCCTGTAAAAGTAGATTGAGTAAAGACTTTAGCATCAGACACACACTTCTTATAATGACTCAAATGTGACCCAATAGTACGTCCCCTTCTGAAGGAAAAAGAACATCTGTCCCTAAGAATATTATGCAATCTATTATCCGCCAAAAGAATATTCCAATGTCTGTCAACAATTTTCATAAAGCCCCGAGTATTACGTCCATAGGTGGCAACTAACCTCAGCGGCTGCTGCACCCCATCTTTGTTACGATCTTTGTAATGCAGTAAATCAATTCTGTCAAATTTTGAAGCCCACTGTTTAGCCATATAAACTGTACCCAAGCGATACCCTCTATCTTTAAATCTAGCGGCCAAATCATCACTAGTCTTAGCATAAGACCCTTGGCTGGAACAAATTCTCCTAGCTCTTAAAAATTGGGACTTGGGAATATTCTGGATGATATGTTGTGGGTGGAAGCTGGTGGCATGCAATAAAGAATTATACTCTGGAAATTTTCTAAATAGGGTAGTAGAGAGAGTATTGTCCATATTCCTGTGAATTTCCACATCTAAAAAAATTATTTTAGACCTGTCAAAACTCATCTTAAATTCAATACCCCAAATGTTGTTGTTAAGATAATCAAGAAATTCCATAAGATATTTGTCATCAGCCTTCCACACCAACCAACAATCATCCAGATATCGACGCCACATGTCCATCTCACACATGTAGATATTATGACTAGCGTCATAAATTATAATCTCCTCGATATATGCCATAAATAGATCTGCATAAATGGGTGCAAATGATGCACCCATAGCAGTTCCCTTAATTTGCCAAAAGCATTTATTTTGATAGTAAAAAATGTTACTAGTTAGCACATATTCCGTAAGACAAACCAGAAAGGTATTAAAGCCTGGTTTGTATAAACCAGATCTAACCAACCAATAGTCTAATGCTTGTAGGCCTGCCCAGTGTGGAATATTGGTATAAAGGGACGTAATATCAAGGGTACATAATAACCAATCGGGCTCCAATTGTATTTCATTAATGATATCCAAAAATTGTGTGGTGTCTTGGATTCTAGCTCTAATCAACCCAAGTAATGGTTTTAAATAATAAGTCAAATATTCAGATAAAGGTTCCGTCAAGGAACCATGTCCAGAAACAATAGGTCAGCCAGGGGGATTGCTAGCATGTTTATGTATTTTGGGAAGCATATAGAGATACTGTTTTTTAGGGGATGAGACCATCAATTGTTCCTTAGTAGCCTGCTTAATTATCCCCTCCTCTACTGCTGATGTAAGAAACTCATCAATCTTACGTTGTAAATTTAAAGATGGATCCAAAGGCATAACCATATAATGATCCCTGTTCTCCAGCTGTCTCATAGCCTCCCGATCATAAGAATCTTTATCTTGAATCACCACAGCCCCACCTTTGTCAGATTGTGTAATAACAACATTTTTGTTTTTGGCTAACTCATCCAGACTACACACTTCATCCTTGGATAAATTATTATAAGACAAAGGAAAATCCTTGTAGTAATAATGTAGATCATGTAGTACATTCCTTTGAAAAACACCCACCAGTTGTGTCATAGGTGGACTAAAAGAGGATTTCTTAAATTTAAAATCCTGGAATTTATCACTACCACTATCAGCAAATAGCAGCTTCAGATTTAATAATCTACAAAAATTAACTACATCCAGGGCTAGAGACTGTTCAGGTACAAAAAAACCGGGGACAAAATTCAATCCTTTATTTAATAATTGAATCTGTGTAGCAGTTAACTCAGTAGAAGAAATGTTATGAACATTAGAATGGACTATTACTGTGCTGTCATCAATTTCAGTAGTGCCTCCATGCTTTGTTTTGGCGTGTCCTTTCTTATGTTTCCGCCCCCCTCGTCTGTAAATGCAGCGGAAGGGTGTGACAAATTGTCTGCTGAGCCGAAACCGGTCTGTATATTGGATACCTGAGGGATTTGTCTCTCAGTTATGATTGAATAAATTATTTCTATTCTGGTACCAACAGCTGCTGGCTTTATTTGTTTGAATCACTACTCAAGCCCCAACACTCTAGCCCAAAGGTTCCTAGAGTTCATAAACTCAAATGCCATGGAACAACTAGTCACCATCCCCACAAGAGGAGACAACATACTAGATCTCATCATCACGAACATGGGGTCACAATGTTCAACACCAGAAATATACCCATCATTGGTGAGATCAGATCATAAACTAATCTCACTGGAAGTCCATATCCCACCCCCACCCCAGATAAAAAAGACCACAGTGAAGGACTTCTCAAAAGCCGACTTCACACTTCTAAAGACTGGTGTGGTCTCTTTCAAGGCCCCCAAGCCAGCGGAAACCATTACCCAAGCCGCTGAATCACTTACAAATGCCTTCTACCAGCACCTCCAGGACTGCATGGATCAGGCAATCCCAAACAAAACAAAGACTCTTTGTACCAAAGGCAAGCGTCCAGTCTGGTGGACCCCAGCCATAAACAAGCTCTACAACAAAAGGAAGGAGCTACTACAAGATAGAGCAAATTCCGTAGAAGGGAAGACACCGCTGCTCATTATAAGTACAAAACTGAGATCTCTCATAAACTCATCCAAGGCAAATTTTGAGAGAAAAATCGCTAAGGACTCAAAAGACAATCATAAGGCCTTTTTTAGCTATGTTAGAAACCTGGGAGGAAACTCTCAAATATGCTCAGAATTAGTTCAAAATGATGTAAAAATCACTGAACCTACAGACATTGCCAACATACTGGCTGACAGGTTCAGTGCAGATTTCTCCCCCCCTCCCCCCCAAAAGGAGAGATATCTATACCAGAGGATTGTAGCCCCCCAAACATCTCAAATGCTCAGGTGAGAACTGCTCTATCCAAGGCGAAAAACACAGCATCCATGGGACCAGATGGTGTCCTCGGTTGTGTGCTCCACGAACTCAATGAGGAATTAAACCCGCAGTTAGGGCAGCTGTTTAATCTTAGCCTCACCTCAGGATATGTACCCAAGGAGTGGTGTACGGCAACGGTGGTCCCACTTCACAAAGGAGGTGCCTCCACTGACCCCGGAAACTACCGTCCCATCAGCTTGACAAGCCTGGTCTGCAAAGCTATGGAGAGGATCATAATGGAACTCATAAATGAAGACATAGGGGATTTGCAGACTTTGGATCCAACCCAGTTTGGCTTTGTCAAGGGCAGATCATGCCTTTTAAACTTGGTTGACTTTTTCGAAACAGTCACCAAGGCCATTGACGAGGGCAAGGCAGTCCACACAGCCTACCTTGACCTGGCAAAGGCTTTCGACACAATACCCCACTCGGGTATCATTGAAAAACTCACCAGCTTAAATGTAAACCCATACGTCACAAGATGGGTTGCAAATTGGCTAAGTGACAGAACCCACAGGGTCAGGGTTGCTGACGCCATGTCACACTCCAAGCCTGTCACAAGTGGTGTCCCACAGGGCTCAGTCCTGGGCCCACTTTTGTTCGGCATCTACCTTTCAGAAGTACAAGCAGACACAGGAGGATTATGGCTGACAAAGTTTGCAGATGACTGCAAACTGGGAACCATAGTTGAAAAGCCATCTGACACAGACATCCTTCAGAAGGGTCTCATAGAAACGGATAACTGGTGCCAGAGCCATGGCCTAAAGTTAAACGCTAAACAATGCATAGTCATACCCTTTGGGAAAAACAAGGTTACCCCTAGTTACCATATAGGTGGCAATCCTCTAAGCACAGAAGAGGTTATCAGGGATCTGGGCACCCAGGTTGACAGTAACCTTTCGTTTGACACGCACGTTGCCAAAGTAGTTAGGAAGACCTTCTACATTGCCCACCTGATCATGCAGGGATTCACATCTAGATCAAGGGGGGGTCATTGTTCCCCTGTACTCATCACTCATCAGACCAATGATTGAGTACAATGCCCCATTCAGAATGTATCTGACCCAACACCTGCAGCAATTGGAAAGGCCCCAAAAATTCCTCACCAGAAGGATAAAGGGTCTCAAAAATATGTCTTATGCTGCCCGACTGAAGGAACTCCAGCTCTATTCAGTCGCCACAGTCTGCTCAGAGGTGACCTGTGCCTGACATACAAGGCCATGTCCAACCCGGAATTAATGAACATGCTTCACCTCAAAACCTCTAAATCCATCAGAACTACAAGGGCAAGAGACTTAAACCTCAACACGGCTATTAATAGAACGTGCTGGAGGGACAGATTCATCACCCAGAGACTCCCTATGCTGTGGAACAACATCCCGGTACATGTGGGGCAGAGCACCTTGCTGGCTTTGTTCAAGGGAAATCTTGACCAATGGATGGGAGATCGCAGGTATACCCCAGGGATAACCTCAGTGTCACTGCTTGACAGAGGCACAGCAAAATAATGGGCATATTATCCTTCAAACTAAAGGGGTGGTGGAAGCCACAAAACTCTGGGCTAGGCTTATAAATACCCTAGGGCAGATAGCCTAGTATGAACCTATGAACATAGGCCTGGTGCAGTTCCTGCTATTAGGACAGTGGTCTGCAGCAAGCTATATAGTAGTAGGCAGTTTTAGCCATTGGTATTTGACCATGGCTAATCCATGTTGCTTCTTGTTGTGGTACTAACATGGGGGTGTGGTTATCCATGACATTTATTGCTAGTCACCCTCGTTTTGTAGCTTGTTCCATGTTTTTGCACATGTACATCACTGTATGAGGTGTGACCTGGTAGTGTTAGGGTGCTGATGTGGGCTTTGACCCAGTTTTCTATTACAGCACTGATATCTACATTCTCTATACTGTGTGCATTTACACTGCACGCATCTTGCTGTTTATACTTCTGGCATTGGGTAGCATTACATCTAGGTTCCTATCCCTTGTGGTACCTATGAAGGTGGGTTTGTGTTTTTGTGGTTAATGATTGGTGAGGGTGGATGTTAGTCAGGGTCCTCAGGTGTGCATATGGTACATGGTGTTACATTACTTAACACATGGCATTGATGCCTCAGGTGGTGCTGCAGGGCTGCCTCTGTCGGATGCACATACTACACTCCCTGTACATGTTTGGAAGCAGGTTGTGTCATGTTAGGCATCCCTGCTACTATATGAGTGAGTCGGAGGAGGTATCAGTCCCAGTGTTCCTACTGAGCCAGTGTATGTGCTATGTGTTGCCTCTTTGCCAAGGCCAGGGCATACTGGGCACGCCTCCTTCTGCCTACTGGGGCAAGGTCAGGTTGTTCCTCCTCCGAGTCACCCTCTGCCTGTGGTGGCCTTGGCAATGGTGGGGGTATGTTTGGCCCAGCCCTATGCTGGTCCTGCTGCAGCTGTTTCCGCAGGATCATATTATGTAGCATAGCACATATCATGATCATTTGGGTACATGTAGTTGGTGTGTACTGCAAGGCTCCACCAGATGTGTCCAGACACCGGAACCGTGACTTGAGCAGCCCAAACACACGCTCTATGACATTACGTGTTTGTGCGTGTGCCTCATTATGGCGTTCCTGTTCTGGTGTGTGTGCATTTCTGATGGGTGTCATCAGCCACGGCTCAAGTGCATAACCTGCATCCCCCACTAGGTGTCCATGTGGGAAGTCCCCACTGGCAAATGATTGGTACAGCTGCGTCAGATGCCAGATGTGGAAATCGTGGTAGCTCCCAGGGCAGCCAGCACACACATTCATTATTAAGCCCTGGGCATCACACACGACCTGGCAGTTGATGGAGGGGAATCCCTTGCGGTTAATATAGACTCTACCCCGCTCACCGGCTGGTGCTTTGATGCGTATGTGCGTGCAGTCTATTGCACCCAGTACCTCAGGGTATCCCGCTATTTGCTGGAAGAGACGCATATTGCTGGCCAATACCTCACGGGCATTGGCGAAATATACATGATCACCGACATGTGCTGACATGGCATCCAGGAACTGGTGCAGTACCCTGGAGGCTGATGCCTGTGATATCCCCATCATATCACCAGTTGGTCTCTGGAAGGTACCTGTTGCTAGTATTCTTAGGCTAACACATACCTTGGTTTCCACTGGGATGGGTTCCCCTCTGTTGGTTCTGTGTGTGAGACGTGGCCTGCACAGCTCAACAATTTGCTGCAGAAGGTCTCTGTCCACTCTGTAGCGCTCTACTATCTCCAGCTCATGTAACCCATGGTAGGTGACCCTAGGCCTGTATACTCTCCTCCTTCTCCTCACTCTGGGTTGTCTGTCAGCATCTGCATTGTCACCACCCTCAGCAATTCGCCTATGCCTGATTATAACAGCTATGGCAGCCCCTAGCATTTCTGCTCTGAGTTCAGCTTTTTTCAGTTTTTAATTCTGATAGCTTACTCCTTTCTTGCAGTATCTCTTGTGAGGAACAGCCTGCACTGCTGTTTGCAGTGTTTTAAGTACTGGGTTGGGCTTCTAGTCTGCCTGTGTAATTGCCTGCTTCCAAATGTTTCCACCAATTAACTGCAGCAGTATCCCCTGGCAGCTTCCCTATAATCTGGTTGTTTCCTTTTTCCTTTCTGTTTCCTCAAGGGGAGCAATGTGCACACCAGCTTAAGCACGCTCACAGTTACTTAAACGCATGCACACATCCTTACACGGTGTAAACTTGGCTGATTCATGGTAAAACACGCACACACAGCCTCACACACGTGCACGCCTGCGCAAACCGTTGTAAACGGTTTGCAACACGCTCCCACATGTTGAACCTGCCTTACACGCACGCACACGCGCGCATGCACGTATATCAAGAAAGTTTGAGTGTAGGGATAGTGTGCACCCTCTATTTCTTGACTTTCCTAGTGTTCTGTTGGGACACACCTCTCTCCCTGATGTCTGTCTGTCATCTGTCACGTTACATTGCCCTCCAATCTGATACATTTATTTCTATCATTCCCCTCCGTGATGTCACCTACCTCTTACTCTGTTCCTCCCCCTTCTATAACTCTTACACTACTCAGAAAGTGCTCATTACCTATGTGGCAGTGTGATTCAGTATTGTAACCCTCATTTACATAGGATTGCCTAGTAATGCTTAGTTACATTTCTTACACGGAGCTTCCCCCCCTTGGCAACCACTACACGGAGGCCATATTGTTTTTGGTCTGCTAGTCCCTGCATTGTCATTCCATGTAATATATTAAACCCACAATTGTGTGCTTATAAGCTTCGGTTTTCAGTTTTAGGAAGCGCACCCCGTTTGTGTGGGTGTGTGCTGCAGTTACACATGGAAATCCCACGGAAAAAAAAAAGTTATTTAAAATACTTTTGCAACACTTTTTAATGCCAATGGCCACATATTTGGCCATTGGCATGCTAAATGAAACATATGCACCCTTTATTTGGAGCTGACATAGCTCCATTGTCAATTTTGCAGAAATGTACTCAGTTGTCAGCTGAGTACATTTCTGCAGCTAACACGTCCGTTACACGGACTGGTTTAGGCTTCTTGGATCGCTCAAATACCTCATTTGCATATCTTTGAGCTGCAAATGAGGTATTGAGCATTTCCACGCCCAGTCCGTGTAAGAGACGTGTTAGCTCTCTCTTACACGGAGGTTTGGGCTGTTCCTGGATCGGGAGGCTTACACTACTCTTAAACTCCGTGTAAGCCTTTGTGAATCCGGCCCTATATTATGATAAATAATAAATCATCACCATCTGATGAAGTCGTTTTTTCTATGAAAACGTGCTTGTACTTTTGTGACGTTAATAAACTTGGCTGGAACTGCAGTACCTTATTGTGAGCATCTATCGAGTGGTGGAGGTTATCCGGACTGGTATAGCTGTTTTGCTTTTGTTGAGGCTTACACGGAGGCTTACACTACTCTTAAACTCCGTGTAAGCCTTCGTGAATCCGGCCCTATATTTAATTTGTCTGTCCAGTTTGTTTAAGTTTTCAAAGTTGTAGTCCAACCACTTTTCAATTTCTTGTATTTTTGTCTCTCACCTTAATTATCTTGTTCATATTGAAATATATCCTCCTGACATATGCCTAGATCCTGATATTAAATCTTTTTTTGATTTTTTGCATTCAAAACTTTCCACATTCCTTCTGCAGTTTCTCCACTGAAGGCATCACTCCAATTAATTTTACACAGTAACTGTTTTGCTTCTATATAATCTGTTATTAATCTATAGTTCATTATTTTAGATTTCAGTCTGGCAGAATTATCTAGCAACATTTATAACCCCATGATCACTGCAGATCAACAGTGGTAAAACTTGACATGAAGTAACAGTAATTTATTTGGGAACACAAACAATGTCTAGTATGTTTCATTCCCTGGTAGGCTTTTTTTACAATATGAAGAAATTGTTGTTCCTGTACATACATTGCGAATAATTTCCTTACTAATATTGTTGGATCAATATTATTCCAGTCTATTTGTAGTAAAGTTAACTCCCTAGACACTATTATTCTTCCCTCCTGTGTTTCATGCAAAAAATGTATGAATTCATCTAGGTCATCAGCACTTGACTGTGGTGGTCTATACATTCCAACAATTGTTATTTGTTCCAGGGTTGTCTTTATTAGGTTCATAGGTAGGTACTAGGCTATTGGCCCTAGGGCCTATACAAGCCTAGCCAAAAAGATACCCTAGCTTTCGCCACCCAAGAAAATTATTTTCCTGTGCCCCTTGTCAAGCAGAACCACAGAAGTGATCCCCGGGGTGAATTTCCTATTATCCATCCAATCATCAAGATTTTACTTGAAGAATGCTAATGAGGAGCTCTGTTTGATATAGATAGGTAGTCTGTTCCAGAGTATGGGAAGTCTCTGGGACAGGAATCTAGCCCTCCAGCATGTTCTGTTTATTGTGGTGACAAGGTTTAGGTCCCTAGAGCATGTAGCTCAGACGTATTGGGATTTCTTTAAGTGGAGCATGTCCAACAGCTCTGGGTTTGACATAGCTTTGTATGTTAGGCAGAGATCGCCTCTGAGTAGGTGATATGCGATGGAGTAAAACTGGAGTTTTTTGAGTCAGTCTGCGTAAGGCATCTGTTTGAGGCCAGTAATCCTCTTTGTGAGGTATTTGTAGTTTTTGTAGATGTCTTGTGAGGTACATACCAAAAGGGGCGTTGTACTCTATAATGGGTCTAATGAGGGATTAGTAGAGGGGAACAATGACCTCTTTTTTTCTGGATGAGAAACCTTTTGTGAAGGATTTCCTGACCACTGTGGCGATGTGATTATCAAAGGAGAGACTACTGTCCACCTGTGTCTCAAGGTCTCTTATCATACTTTCAGTGTTAAGTAGACTACCACCTATGTGGTAGTTCATGGGTACAGAGTTTTTACCAAAGGGGATGACAATGCACTTTTTGGCATTAAGCTTGAGACTATGACTTTGACACAAGGCATCTGACTCAGTGAGGCCCTTTTGTAGGATGTCCACATCATTAGGAGTTTCGATTATGGCTCCTAGTTTGCAGTCATCTGCGAATTTAGTTAGCTAAAGACCTTCTGTGTTAGCATGTACTTCAGAGAAGTAGATACCAAACTGGAGAGGACCCAGGACTGAACCCTGGTCACTGGTCTGAAGTCTGATTTGGAATCTGCTACTTTCACAGTGTGGGTTCTGTCAGTAAGCCGGTTGGAAACCCATCTTGTGACATAGGGATTTATACCTAGTTTAGTGAGTTTATCTATAGTTCCAGAGTGGGGGATGGTGTCGAACGCCTTGGTGAGATCTAGATAGGCTGTGTGAACCACCTTACCCTCATCTATGGCTTTGGTGACTGCTTCAAAGAAGTCTATCAGGTTTAGGAGACATGATCTGCCTTTTATAGACCCAAACTGTGTGGGGTCCAGAGTTTGGACATCTCCAATATCTTTGTTTGTTTGTTTATGAATTCCATGTTGATACATTCCATGGCCTTGCAGACCAGGCTCATCAGGCTAATGGGGCGGTAGTTCCTGGGGTCTGTTGTGCCCCCCCCCCTTTGTGGAGTGGGATAACCATCACAGTGCACCATTCAATGGGCACAAAGCCTGAAGTGAGGCTATGATTGAACATGGTACTTAGGTGGGGTGCCAGTTCATTCTGTAGTTCTGAAATAACAGCAGGACTACTTCGACTTAATAAACATAAAGACATCTGCATTATTTCCTTATATATATATCTCCAGGCAACAATATCTCAACCCTAGAAAATATTCTTCACTGGGCCTCATCTGAAATAAAGTATGAAACCTTCATTCTTGGCGATGTTAACATCGACTGGAATAAAATCAACACACCCACCCCCTCCCTAGCTATTAACCTCTACAACTTCACCCAAGTAATACATTCTACCAACCGTCCTAACAAAATCCACCCCCCAGGGTCCATCTTAGATTGGATCTTAGTCTCCCAATCAAACAAAATCTCTCTCTCTGGTACTTCCCCTAACACCTTCAGCGACCATCTCCATGCATACATCCATTGCTCTACTAACTCCTCCCAATACCAACATCATTACATTCAAACCCGTAACCTTAGCAACTTCGACCCCACAACTTTCTCTAACATTTTTAAGCAAATCAACTGGAAAATCCTAAACTCTCTCCCCCTTGACAACGCTGTCGAGCACTTTAACTCTATCTTCCTAAACACGCTCAACTCCCAAGCCCCCCTAAGAAACAAGTGAATCAAAGCCAATTCTGCTCCTTGGCTTACCAAAGAGACTAAAAATTCCATGCATCTCAGAGACAAATCCTGGAAACTTTATCAAAAAACTAAACTGCCTACTGCCTGGCTCCAATACACCCAACTCCGAAACCAAGTAAAAAAGTTAATCACCTCAGACAAAAAAATCTACTACAATAAACTTCAATCCAACCATACTAAGAACCCAAAACAATTCTGGAAATCTGTTAACTCTCTTCTCCATCCGGGGTCAAGAAATAACCCCTGCCCTGATCCAAATTTAACTGACAAGGAACTGAGCATTCACTTTAATACCTTCTTTACAGACTCTATAGCTAAGCTAACCAAAACTTTTCCAGACAAAAATCCTCCCAACTTCCTCAACCCCACCTCCAACATCCCTAATAGACATCCCTCCATGTTCCAGCTCAAACCAGTTTCCACAATGTATAGAAAAAAACTCTTATCTAAACTAAAGCCATGCTCTAATGCCCCTGACAACATTCCCCCCTCTTTCCTCAAATATGCTGTTGAAGGTATTGCTCTCCCGATTACTATCCTGATCAACCGATCCTTAAAAGAGTCTTACGTACCCAAACTTTGGCGTTCTGCCTACATTCTTCCTCTTCACAAAGGAGGCAAAAACACCTCCATTTCTAACTTCCGCCCCATTGCCCTACTCTCCCCACTATCTAAAATCCTAGAAAAATGCATCCACCACCAACTTTTACCCTACTTAACTCAGAATCAGCTACTCACACCCACCCAACATGGTTTCCGTCCCGGCCACAGCACCATAACTGCCCTACTATCCTTCCTAGAAACTGTCAATCAAGCCCGAGATACCAGACTTCTTATATCAACTATTCTGCTAGATCTTTCCAAAGCCTTCGACACCATCTCCCATAAACATCTTCTCTTCCATCTCTCCAACCTTAATCTCTCCCCCAACACTCTATCCTGCTTCTCCAGTTACCTTTCAGACAGATCTCAGGCTGTCAGATGGAAAGCCTCCACCTCTTCCTTCTTACCCACACCTACCGGCGTTCCTCAGGGGTCCATCCTTGGCCCCCTGCTTTTCAACATCTTAATAAATAACTTTCACACTGCCCTCCCTGACACTACAGTCATCCAATACACTGATGACTCCATCCTAGTTTGTTCTGCCTCCAACCCTTCTGAACTTCTGTCCAAAACTTAAACAGATGCACCAAAACCATCTCTCCCTTAACTCCAATAAATCTAAAATACTAATTTTCCTTCCTACCAAGGCATCTTCCTTTAACAAAAACTCGTTCAATGTCCTAAGCCTAACCAACACTCCTATAGAAGTGATCCCTTCCGTAAAACTCCTTGGCATCACCATTGATAAACAGCTCAAATTTGATCTCCACATTCAACAAAACATAAAGAAAACCCACCAAAAATTAGGTATGCTCTACAGGAATAATCAATTTCTTTCTAACTCCTCTAGGCATACCTTAGCCATCACCTACCTCCTCCCCTCTCTCCTTTATGGTGCCCCACTTCTAACTAATCTTTCTGCTTCCAACACCTCAAAACACGAAGCTTGCTATAATAAGATCTCTAAATTTGCCTCCAAATCCAAAACCTGTACTCACCACTGCCATGCCCTACAATCTCTAAACTGGTTAGAACTCCCTAACTACCTTGACTATCTCCAACTAACTACCGCTCACAAATTAATATTTTATCCAGAAAAATGCCCTGCCTTATCTAACATCCTTCCCCCTTACATCCCTAACCGATCTCTGGGATCTGAACACCAAAACCTAATCTCCATTCACAAACCTAAGCATCCCGCTGGCCAGCTCCTACTCTCCTTCTCTCTTGGTAGAAAATGGAACTCCCTCCCACCTTCCCTTAGGACCATCCCTAACTCTGACTCTTTCAAGACCCATCTTTTCTTACACTTATCCTCCAAATGGAAATATCCTTGCTTTCACCCAGTATAAATTCTAGAAACTTTCTCCACCTTGACCTCTATTCTCTAGTACCAATCTACTATATACTCTCTTAATTTCATTCTATGTTCCCCCTATATGGTTATAGCTGACTTTCGGTTGACTGTAAGTATGTAAATACTGTTCATATGTAGCAAAAAAAAAAAAAAAATTTACTTTTTTTTTTTCTTTGTAGACTCTGCATCTTGGACATTGTACTTTTATGATTGTATTTTATGTAATCCTTACTGTATTGCCTACTACTGCATCTCACATATTCTTAACTATTTGTGACATTGTATTATCATCCATTACTGTATGTAACCTTGATTGTACTGTTTTTGGAGCTTTTCTCCCCGGGCCTCCACTGAAAATGGGTACTTCTTGGCCCAGTGGACTTCCCCGGTAATCAAACTGAAATAAATAAATAAATAAAATAAATAGTTTGTGTAGAAGGCAGCCTGGGATGTTGTCATGTCCCTTGGATGCTGTGTTCTTGGCTTTGGAAAGTGAGGTTTTTACCTGTGCAGCTGTGATTACAGGAACTTTGCATTCTTTTGGTATAAAGATGGGCCCTTTAGGGGGTGACAGGGGGTAAAGTTAGCATTGAACCTATCTGCCAGGATGTTGGCAATATCAGTTGGTTCTGTATATTTAATGTCATTGTGCTGTAACTCAGAGCAGATCTGAGGGTTGCCATTGAGATTCTTGACTTAGCTATAGAGCGCTTTGTGGTTGTCGTTAGAATCAGTGGCGATTTTGTTTTCATAACTAGCTTTGGAGGATTTTATGAGGGATCTCAGCTTCTTACTGAGGCTGACCAGGGAGTTTTTCCAATCGTGGGATTTTACTCTTTTTTGCAACAGTTTCTTTCTTCAGTTGTAGAGTTTGTTTATGACAGAAGACCACCAGATTGGCTTCCTTTTTTTGGAGGATAGCATCTTGGTTCTGTTAGGGATAGCATGATCCATGCACTCGTCTAAGTGTTTATAAAGTGCATTTGTGTAGGATTCAGCAGTCGTACCTCTATTGTCCATCTGCATGGGTGTCGTGAAGTTTGCCACTTCTGTCTTAAGAAGTGTGAAGTTGTCTTTGGAGAAATTTTTTATGGTTGTTTTCCTAATGGGGGGTGGGAGCGGGATGTGGATGTCTAGGGTGATTATCTTGTGGTCAGATCTCACCAAGGAGGAGCTGACCTCTGGTGTGGAACACCGATCACCCATGTTGGTGATGACTAGGTCTAGGATATTGCTGCCCCTGCTGGGGATGTGGATAAGTTGATCCAAGGCATTGGAATTGATGATTTGCATAAAACATTGAGCAAAAGAGTTGGTACATGAGTAGTTTTCCCAGTTAATGGTGAGGTAGTTGAAATCACCCATTATTAGGGTGTTGGGTTGTACCTTAATATTTTCCAGTGTATCAAGAAAAGAGGAGTGGGAATCCTGAGGCATGGTGGAGGGTCTGTGGCAAACTACAATCTGGATTGCGGTTTTGCCCAGAGTTTGTTGAACTTGGATAATCTTGGATGCATTATGCTAAGCAACTAGCTTGGAGGTGTGGATATCCTTAATGAATATGGACACACCTCCGCCTTTATTGTTTCGGTCTGGGTTTGGTGGCCGAAAGGTGTGGTATGAATTATAGCTTGGTAATGCAGGGGTGCTTTCTGGAGCTTTGAACCAGGTCTCTTTCACTGCACAGATGTTGATGTTCTCCATTTTAAGGAGTGCCTCGAGTGAGTACATTTTGAGGTTTAGACTTCTAGCATTGAGTAGCATTACCCGCAGATTTTGCTTGCTTGTACCTACTACTGTGGTGAATTTTTCATTTGAACCTTGCCTTTAAAAGGCACTTTAGGGGTGGAAAGAGCCTTTGCCAGTATCCGGAATCCCAAAGGCGACAGGTGCAGGCCATCTCTGGCAAAGCAGCGTGGTCTGTCGATCATGTCATTCCAGGCAGACAGATACTGGATTCCCTTGGAATGACACCAGAAGCTTAGCCAATTGTTAAAGTCAGTCATTTTGTCCTTGTACTGTGGTATCATTCTGGGTGATGGCAGGATGCTACTCAGGGCTAGGGTCATACCTGCCTGGGCTACAATATCAGAGAGGTCCTCCATGTCTCTTTTCACGTAGTCCAGGGAGGTACATCTCAGGTCATTCACACCAACATGGACAATGACAGAGTCATATTGGTACTTGTGGAGTGACCTGAGTGCGTGCATTATGTGGCGGATCCTGGAACCTGGCAGGCAGCTGACAGTAACTTTCTCCTTGTTTAGCCTGGTGAGTGGAACATCAGAGTGCCTGACTATAGAGTCACCTATGACTAGAGTGTTTGGTACGTTATGCCTTATGGGCTGTAGTTGAGTGGCACACTGAGTATGTGGGCTATGTGTCATTTGGGTTGTGTTGGGGGTGGAGGTTGCTTGCATTTCTGCTTTGGAGGTCTTTGTTGTTTGGGCAGATTTTTACTGAGAGCCTCACCTCTGCAAATGTAGGTGTGTGTTTTGTGCTTCTGTGTGTGTGTTTTGGTGGTGTAGGTTTTGAGGGACAATGTGATGAGTGTGGTGCGGTGCAAGTGTTTACCTTCTCCTCTTGACTGTCTAGTCCAGTCTTCGGTGAAGAGAGCTTTGCTTCCAGTTTGGCTATGTAACTGCATCTCTCACAGGTCATAGTCTTGGGTGGTAGGAGGAGAGGGTTGTCTGTGTACATGAGGCAATTGCTGCAATGTTCCAAGATGCCCAGATTCATCAGGTAGACAGGAGAAAACGCCAGGAGCTGACCTTTAGACATGCCTAGATAGGTGCTTATTTATTAAGTACTAAAAACTGTTTTCCTCTAGACAAGAGAGGAAAGTTGAGTGCTGTAGTAATTTGTAGCTTATTTAGTGCTTACAACGAGTTCTGAACAAGTGCTGAGCTCAATGAAACAGATTTGAGTGCTAAAACTAAAAAGCTGGCTAGTTGCAAGTGAAAATTTAAAGAGCAGACTTTATGGCGCCAGGAATAGTTTAACCCTAGTTAAGTGGGGGGGTGGAGCTCAGGAGCTCACAAACAGTCCTGGACACAGTAAATATGTATCTGGACAAGACCTGCTACAGGAAAGGGGGGAAGCAAGCTTAGAATTTTTTTTTTCAGTAAATTTTTTTTTTCAGTAAAGTGGAAATGGAGAAAGCTAGAACAGAAGTTAATTCAACGTTAAGAATCTGAGTGGGTTGGCCTTCACAAATGTTCTCTATTAGATGGAATGAACTAATGACACTAGACTGGGAGGAGTGTCACAGATCAAATATACAGTATGGGCAGGCAACTGCAAAGCCACCAAGTATAAGAACACCACAACACTAGGGAGGGTTGGTGGGAAAAATTACAGTTCCTAGCTGCAGCCACTAAATGAAAGTTTTAAACAGATCAGGGAGCAAGCAGACTCTAGAGAATGCTTTTAACTGTAAACAGACAATTATAGTAATGCACACTATTATAGTTCATAGCTGTAGAACACAGAAACATCAAAAAATCAAAAATGCACAGGAAAGCTCAGATAGTGCACTCACAAACAGAAAATACAACTCTCAGTATGAAAAAGCAGTTTACAATTAAGTAAACATGCAATTAGAGTAATGAAACAGTATCTAGCAATGAAAAATACAGTTAAAACAGTATAAAACAGTACATAAATGCAGTGAAACAATTTAAAAAGCTTTATAACAGTGCAAAATGTAGTACATCAACTGTATAGCACAATTGTAAGCGTTTCAGAAGTGCAGTTCGGTGAAATAAGTGTAATATGTAAATTTAAAATGTATAATTGTCATAGTTACACAATCTATAGTATCAGAGTTATCAGTGAACATGTTATAATCACAGGTCTCATAACTATCAAAGCTGGATAAATACCACAAACTAGAGAAACAAAAAAGGAAAGTGAAGACTTCGAAGCTGCCAACACCAAACAACTTTATTGTAATAAAAATTAAGTGCTTTCACCCTCGGTAAAATAGGACTTCATCAGAACAGCACATTGTAACCAAATCCTTAATTTATACAATATAATCCAATTAAAATTAAAATGCCACAAATTATACTCCAATTAATCACCATGGTGACTAATAAAGCTAGCCACTCCCAACACCTACATTCTAAAAATGCAATGAGTTTTGTAAAAGGTTCCTAACAACTTATAAAAAGATTATTCAAAAACATTAGGGGCATAAATAATACTTTACATAAAAATACATGCATAAAAAGTGCAAAAAAAACAGAAGATATATAAAACCCCACTAAAAACAATACTTATTTTCATAAAATAAAAATACATGCATAAAAAGTGCATAAAAATAGAAGATATATAAAATCCCACTAAAAACAATACTTATTTTCATAAAAGAAGTACATCTAGCAAACTACTTTACAAAAACCAAGTCTCACTAAATTAGAACAATCTTCCTCTCCATATTAGATCCAACATTTCCTTTCCCTGTTTTAAAAAGGAACTTAAATCCCACCTACTAAACTTGAAATTATGCCGTTGCCTTGACCACACATAGTCTTAGTCTCTCCCACTGTATAACCTGTTGCATCTCCTAACTCTTTCTTTGTTAGTAACTTCTGCTTAAACTAATCTCCCAAACCCTCAGCTGTACTACTGTAGCCCCCTCCCATTCTCCACACTATCTTTCCCCCTCTTCCTATCAATGTCTATACATTGTTCTTCTTTTGAACAATGATTATATTTTTGTTTTTACTCTCATACGTAGTAAATTTTAGTCCACTACTATCAGTGCAACCCTTAATGCTCATCATTTTTTTTCTTTTGTTTTTCTCTTTATAATTAATTTCATATGTGGACTGTTGTTTTTAATAATTTTTGTCCTGTATGTTTATCTTTGCTTATGTTTGTTGGGGCTCTTTCCCCTTGGGTCTCCACTGAAAATGGGTTGCTTACTATCAATGCAATGCAAATAGTTAATAACATTTTCTTTTCTTTTTTACAATTATTTGGTATTGTGATTGTTATTTAATATTTGTATATTGTCACTTTATTTTTACTTATGTTTGCTGGGGCTTTTCCCCTCGAGTCCCCACTGAAAATGGGTTTGTTTGCAAACTCAGTTGTACTAACCCGGTTAACAAATGTGAAATAAATAAAATAAATAAATGTAATAGCCATGAGAAAAAATGGTTTTCCAAGATAAAAATTTAAAGTCTGCTTTGGCTGAAAGTTCAAAGGGAGCATTATATTTAAATCCCAAGGGGGAGTAGGATCTTTTAACTGAAGTCTAAGCAAAAAAGCTCCCTTTAGAAAGGCCTTGCATAGTTTAGAAGAAGCTAAAGAAGAGTTATTTTCGCCCATGTGGAAATTAGAAATGGCAGCCAACTGCACTCTAATAGATGAGAAACTAGCTCCTTCATCTAAGACTGAAGCTAAAAAGTCAAGGGACACCAGCACTGGTGCTGAAAAAGTGTGCAGATCTTTGCTAAGGGCCCAAAAGACAAATCTGTTCCAGTTACTCTTATAAGTCTTTCTAGTGTCTTATGGGAAGACAGCAAAATGTGATCGACAAGGGAGGAGAGCCAGGGCTATCTAGCAATCAGTGGAACTGATGAAATCATGCAGTCAGCATGAGACCTGTAATGTTTGGATGAGTCATGCCTGTTGGGTGAGACTGAAGGTCTAGAGTTGGATCCAGAATCCAGGGTGAATGTAGAAGATGAGGACAGAGGAATAGGAACCAAATCTGATGAGGCCGAAAAGGTGCAATGAGGATAACTGTGCTCCTCAACTGAACTGCTTTCTGTAGAAACATGGGAATTAGTGGCAAGAGTGAAAATGCATAAAGGAAACCAAAGGGCCAGTCATAAACTAGACCATCTCTCGGTGACTCCCCAGATGGAGGGATCAGAGCAAAGAACCTGCTGCACTTGTTGATGACGGGAGAGGCAAACAGATCGCAGCATGGGTGTCCCCACTGACAGAAAATTCTGTCCTCCACATTGAACCCACAGCCTGCAGTATCAATCAGGCTGGAAGAGAGTAATTCTGAATCACTTCCTTGACTTGGTACTGCAGTGTGTTTGCTCAAGTGGAGGAAAGAGAGGCTCTCTGACTGACTGTGTCTAAATGAGTACCTATGAACTCCAAAAATCTGTGTTAGGATGAGGTGACACTTGTTGTAATTAACAGTTACTCCTGCAACAGAACACAACTGAAGCAAGTAGTCCCTTGCCCATAGTAGTTGATGTCTGGTTGGCGGTAAAGAGCCAGTTGTCTAGATATGGAAACACTTGGAATCCCAGCAGTCTCAAGTGAGCTTCCACCACTGGCATGCATTTGATGAACACCCTGGGGACTGTGGTGAGACCAAAGAGCAGTGCTCTGAATTGGTAATGACTTGCTCCTGCAGTGCCTATTCAGTCTGATGTTATAGTATGCATCCTGAAGATCTATTGAGCACACATCCAATAGTCTTTTGCAGCAGAGGCAAAATGGACTGAACTGTGACCATTCGAAACTTTGTATTATGAACAAACTGATTTAACTTGTTTTGAACCGGAACTGGTCTCAAGTCCCCTGTCTTTTTTGGCACCAATAAGAATCATGATTAAGTTTGGGACCCTCAATGTCTGGGGGTACCTCTAGCAGCTTTCTTATTTCTAGAGATGCTGCATCTCTTTGACTGGGTGGAACATTGGGGATTTTCTACATAACTGAGGGAGAGGTTAGGAAAAATGGTATGGTATAACCTCTGGATATGATCCTTTGCACACAGGAATCTTTTGTGGTAGCTAGCCAGGCTCTCTGGTAAAGGGAAAAATAACCCCAACTGTCTCCAAAGAATGACCATTGGGCCTTCCTTCAGAAGCACTAATAGGGTATATCTGAGAAAGAATCTCTAAAGCCCTGGTTCTGCGAACCACCTCTGCCATAAGGACAGCTTTCATTCGAGGTTCCCCCCTCTGCCCATGTGAATCCTGGAAAGGACCCTATGATTTTTTAAATGACATCTTTCTATCACCTTGCTGATTCCTAGAAAAGGGTCTCTGAGTGGTAGAAAACTGTACACCCATGGCAGATAGGGTGCCTCCCTCTTGTTCACACCTGGAGAGAGTGTCCATAACATAGGGTGTATTGATGAACAAAGACTTAAATGGTTCCACAAAGTTATAGGCAGGTTGGTATAATGGTTAAGGTATTTACCTTACAGATATAAGTTGCATTACTTGATTCTCACATGGCTAGGCTTAAAATGGCCCACAAGGGCAGATACCCTAGTACTAATCTATGAACCTATGAACCTAAGCACATCCAGGCATGTCTTCTGATGGCTATACCTGAACCCACTGCCTACGAGGTACCTTCTGCAGCATGGCAGATCAACCTCATGGACACATTTCAGATAGACTGGAGGGTGTCCAGTTGCAAGGAGATTCTGTTTCTATCCTTGGAGGACATGGACCTAGAAAAAGAAATTTGCTCCTTGATCAAATCTCTTTGCAGTCATAAAAATGTTCCAAGTAATTCAGTGACCTAACAGCAAAGGTCGCTGAAGCATAAACACTCTTTCCAAATTTGTACAATGCCCTGGACCATCTATTATGGACAGAAGAAATTTGCTCTACTAATTCCTTGTTTGTAGCTGCTGCCACAAACATAGCATCAACTGGTACTCCCTTGTTCCAGTGTGCATGATCTTTGGGGGAGTCTAGAATTATATTTGGTATTTTGGGTATTGGCTCAACAGTGTCTGACTCCTTCCACACCCGATGAAAGACCAGGTCAATCAGCTCATCTGCGGGGGGAGGGTCACCCAAGAAGTAGATGAGCCAGACCTGAAAGCCTCCAGGAACACTTATTCTTCCTGGGAGGGGGTGTTGGAACACCAACCACCTTTTTGTTTGAGGAGCTCTAGGATGTCTCTAAAACAGACATCATCAGGTGGTGATCTGGGGGACCCCTACCCATCATTAAAATCAGTATCCTCTGTGAGAAATTC
This sequence comes from Protopterus annectens, assembly GCF_019279795.1. NCBI lineage: Eukaryota > Metazoa > Chordata > Ceratodontiformes > Protopteridae > Protopterus > Protopterus annectens. Next base: position 640,215,301 of record NC_056733.1, read on the forward strand.
CTGGGAGAAAATCTAAGTGCCTCAATGGACTGGCTAAAGGCTCATTTGTGTTAGTTATCCCAGTGGAAGTGATGGTTGAGGCTCAGAGCAAAGTACAGTATGAGGCAGGGTCATCTGATCTGAGGGGGACAGGTATGTCTCTTCTCTAGCCAAGGAAAAAAACACTCTCCACTACCTCAAAGGCAGAATGGCAAGGGAAAACAAAAGTCAATGGCTCCAAAGTTGGGACCTGTCAGATCGTCAACTCCTACAACCCCACCAGAGCTCCATCCCGATGACGGAGTTGGACCCACGTTATCCAGCAATGTGGCTCTTAGGAGAACAGACAGCTTTGAAAGTTTCATAGCAAACACCAAATCCTCAGATCTGGTGCCAAAGTTTTGGGTCCAAGAGTCCTCCTGCTCCAAAATGCTCAGTGCCTGCCAGCTCAGGGAAACTATTGGAGTTGAAGAGCATCCAGTCTTTGGATCTGAATTAGACACCCTCAAAGATCTTGGATCTGACAGCTCCAAAACTGAAAGTCAGATCAGAGAAGGAGATGCCAGATAGGAAGTAGAGAGATGTCGGCTTCCAGGTCCAGTAGGGGTCAGAGGTGGGAGAACCCCCATCTGCATTTGTGCAGTGAGGAACTTCCTCATCATCCTATCCATGTCTGTTTCTGAAAGACTTCTGGAGGAATGATGTGAGTATGTGGTGTAAAGAGGCCTAGAGTGCCTTCAAGATGAACCCTCTAAGAAGGCAGACAGAAGTCTGGATGGAATCTGATCTAATAGAAGAGGTGGAGTACAGATCCAAGGAGACTTTGTTTGAAGTGTTGGATCCGAAAACCATGGATCCAACTTTTTATGAATCTTAGTGGAAGGCTCCACTGAAGGAGCTGAAGTTGATGCCAAGGATCAATCTGGAGACCTTTTGCCAGACTCCTTTTCTTTTGTCAAAGTATCAATTTTACTTGTGTATGACTTTTTAGAGGGTTGTGAGCGCCAACCACCTAAGAAGATGTACAGGGCAACAGACCTCACAAAACTAACTTGTTCCTGCAATCTGTCAGAGCCCTGGAGTTAAACCCAGAGCAGATTGCACAGCTGACACCAACATGTGCTAGACCCAGAGAACACACACATTCCCTGCGGGCATCTGAGTTTGGAAGCTTGTACCCATAGGAAACATAATTTTTTTTAAAACCGGAGGGTTTGTCCGACATCTTAACCCAAAAGGACAAACTACCACCAAACAAGTAGCAAAGAAACCTGCTAGGAAAACTGTAAACAAATTCCTCTTTTTGTTAAAGTAGAAATAAGGAAATAAAGAGGAAAAAAGGGAAAAAATACCAACAGTGGTAAAAACAGCACTCAGAAAAGTACAAAGAGATACCAACAATGGTACAGTGAGAAGTACCAAACAATGGTAACCAAAGAAAGGAGAAAAGGAAATCTAACACACTAAATTATGGGAGGGAGGCAGAAGAAAGGTACTAGATAAAATTTAACTAACTCACAGCCCTTGAAAAATGGAAATTTCCACTTTAACTCACATCCCTTGAAAAATTGAAATTTCCACCAAACAATAAATACTGGAGAGCTAAGAAATCTATGTCTGAAACCTAATGGCTGCAAATGAGATTGAACGTTGTTAGGTTGGTGGGGCTTTATTTGTAAATGGAGGAGCTTGAGAGTTCTAAGATCCAATGATCTGGTAGAAGCGGCTGGATCAGTTGAGGAATGAATGAAAATGACAACATCAGATATAATGCTAAAAAATAAAATATAAATTAAAATAAAAACTTTTCACTAGGCAACGGCATAGTCAATCAAAAACCAAACAGGATTGTTTAGATAAGCTCTGGAATGGTATTTAGTCATTTCCCCCACTCAAAGCCAAGCTTCACATTAGAGATCTAGGTTATACCCAGAGAAACCCCAAACAGGAGGGCCACTCCTTACAAGACCTAGATTGCATACCCACACAGGGGAAAGAGCCTTCACAAAAACTACCCTCAGCCATCTGGAATCACCTATCCTCTGAAGTAAGGTCTCTGGATTCTGCTAAAAGAGTACCTGAGTACCTTAAGCAAGAATCAGAGTGTACCTATTCAGAGATACCAGTTGAGGGACAAGCAACCTAGACTGGCACAGCTATAATTTCTATCTCATCCTCTTGATACATCAAAATCCCTGTCATGACTAATGTAAGTACTACTACAGGGTGAAATCATGATGCAAATATTGTAAAAACAGTTTTCAGTGAAAAAAATGTCTCTTGCTGTAAATAATATGTACTGTTAAATGTTAATCCCACTATTAATTAAATAATGAGGTTATCTATTATTGTTAAAAAAACTATTGCCCAAATATGAAATCTTATCACATCATCAGACCTTGCAACAGTGATACATACACTGGTATATTCTCACCTGGAATACTGCCACCCCCTTGAGCTTATAGGTGGTGAACTGGCATACCTATTAATGGTACAGACTTCCACAGAAAGACTGTTGACTGGCAGTTCCTAGTCATGCCAGATTACTCCACTGCAACAAGATTAGCCTTACCTGCTAGTTGATGCCAGGTCTGTATTTAATATTCTTCTATTTACTTATTCTTACAGTCTTGGTACTATACAGCCTGAGCCCATCTTATTTGAAACTGCTTCTGGTTCCTTATATTCTGCCCTGGTAAATCAGATTATCAGGAAAAGGTCTCAGAGCTGTTCTAAAGAATTGCCTGGAATAGCATGGCAAGGTGTTCTTTGACTGTCTGTCAGTGGTCCTTTGGAATTAACCACTTTCCATGATTTGGGCATGCGACTGGGAGTCTCCTTTAGGAGGTTCCTGAAGTACCACTCTTTCTGAGTTCCACGCAGAGAGCAGTTTCCATTTTAAGTTTCATCAAGCCTTAATTATTGTCTTTGTTATTATTTCTATCGTAGTGTTTGCCATACTTATTTTTCACTCTTGTCAGCAGTAGAGTACTGTGAATTTTGTAATCATTCTCCATGCTCAATGTATCAATACTTACAATGCTTTAAATAAATAAATCTCTTAAATGTCAATAACACAGCATATGATAATCTGTAGATTTTTATTTATCATCATATAATGAAATACAGGATAACTTTAATATACAGATTAATTAGCTGACATGTCACAGAATCAGTTACTTATAAACACATATAGCTGCAGTGTGAAGGAAGTTGCAGACTCAACAATCTATCAGAATACTTTTGCAGAATAGTAGTGAAGTCTGAACTGACCATGTGCATCATGCAACTGATCCTGAATGTATGTACTATGTTCTGTTTCGGTACTGTTCGCCTACTCACATAATAAGATGCATCGTTATAATATGCCTTATAGCAACTCAAGAAACAGCCTCCCCAACCTGCTCACATAATAAGATGCATAGTTACAATATGCCTTATAGCAACTCAAGAAACAGCCTTCCCAACCTACTCACATAATAAGATGCATCATTACAATATGCCTTATAGCAACTCAAGAAACAGCCTCCCCAACCTGCTCACATAATAAGATGCATCCTTACAATATGCCTTATAGCAACTCAAGAAACAGCCTCCCCAACCTGCTCACATAATAAGATGCATCGCTACATTATGCCTTATAGCAATTCAAGAAACAGCCTCCCCAACCTACTCACATAATAAGATGCATTGTTACAATATGCTTTACAGCAGCTCAAGAAACAGCCTCCCCAACCTGCTCACATAATAAGATGCATCGTTACAATATGCCTTATAACAACTCAAGAAACAGCCTTCCCATCCTACTCACATAATAAGATGCATCGTTACAATATGCTTTATAGCAACTCAAGAAACAGCCTCCCCAACCTGCTAACATAATAAGATGCATCCTTACAATATGCCTTATAGCAACTCAAGAAACAGCCTCTCCAAACTGCTCACATAATAAGATGCATTGTTACAATATGCCTTATAGCAACTCAAGAAACAGCCTCCCCAACCTGCTCACATAATAAGATGCATCCTTACAATATGCCTTATAGCAACTCAAGAAACAGCCTCCCCAACCTGCTCACATAATAAGATGCATCGTTACAATATGCCTTATAGCAACTCAAGAAACAGCCTACCCAACCTGCTCACATAATAAGATGCATTGTTACAATATGCCTTATAGCAACTCAAGAAACAGCCTCCCCAACCTGCTCACATAATAAGATGCATCGTTACAATATGCCTTATAGCAACTCAAGAAACAGCCTCCCCAACCTGCTCACATAATAAGATGCATCGTTACAATATGCCTTATAGCAACTCAAGAAACAGCCTTCCCAACCTGCTCACATAATAAGATGCATCGTTACAATATGCCTTATAACAACTCAAGAAACAGCCTTCCCATCCTACTCACATAATAAGATGCATCGTTACAATATGCTTTATAGCAACTCAAGAAACAGCCTCCCCAACCTGCTCACATAATAAGATGCATCCTTACAATATGCCTTATAGCAACTCAAGAAACAGCCTCCCCAACCTGCTCACATAATAAGATGCATCGTTACAATATGCCTTATAGCAACTCAAGAAACAGCCTCCCCAACCTGCTCACATAATAAGATGAACTGCTACAATATGCCTTATAGCAACTCAAGAAACAGCCTACCCAACCTGCTCACATAATAAGATGCAATGTTACAATATGCCTTATAGCAACTCAAAAAACAGCCTCCCCAACCTGCTCACATAATAAGATGCATCGTTACAATATGCCTTATAGCAACTCAAGAAACAGCCTCCTCAACCTGCTCACATAATAAGATGCATTGTTACAATATGCCTTATAGCAACTCAAGAAACAGCCTTCCCAACCTACTCACATAATAAGATGCATCGTTACAATATGCCTTATAGCAACTCAAGAAACAGCCTTCCCAACCTACTCACATAATAAGATGCATCGTTACAATATGCCTTATAGCAACTCAAGAAACAGCCTCCCCAACCTGCTCACATAATAAGATGCATCGCTACATTATGCCTTATAGCAACTCAAGAAACAGCCTCCCCAACCTGCTCACATAATAAGATGCATCGTTACAATATGCCTTATAGCAACTCAAGAAACAGCCTCCCCAACCTGCTCACATAATAAGATGCATCGTTACAATATGCCTTATAGCAACTCAAGAAACAGCCTCCCCAACCTGCTCACATAATAAGATGAACTGCTACAATATGCCTTATAGCAACTCAAGAAACAGCCTACCCAACCTGCTCACATAATAAGATGCATCCTTACAATATGCCTTATAGCAACTCAAGAAACAGCCTCCCCAACCTGCTCACATAATAAGATGCATCGTTACAATATGCCTTATAGCAACTCAAGAAACAGCCTCCTCAACCTGCTCACATAATAAGATGCATTGTTACAATATGCCTTATAGCAACTCAAGAAACAGCCTTCCCAACCTACTCACATAATAAGATGCATCGTTACAATATGCCTTATAGCAACTCAAGAAACAGCCTTCCCAACCTACTCACATAAGATGCATCGTTACAATATGCCTTATAGCAACTCAAGAAACAGCCTCCCCAACCTGCTCACATAATAAGATGCATCGTTACATTATGCCTTATAGCAACTCAAGAAACAACCTCCCCTACCTGCTCACATAATAAGATGCATCGTTACAATATACCTTATAGCAACTCAAGAAACTGCCTCCCCAACCTGCTCACATAATAAGATGCATCGTTACATTATGTCTTATAGCAACTCAAGAAACAGCCTCCCCAACCTGCTCACATAATAAGATGCATCGTTACATTATGTCTTATAGCAACTCAAGAAACAGCCTCCCCAACCTGCTCACATAATAAGATGCATCGTTACAATATGCCTTATAGCAACTCAAGAAACAGCCTCCCCAACCTGCTCACATAATAAGATGCATCGTTACAATATGCCTTATAGCAACTCAAGAAACAGCCTCCCCAACCTGCTCACATAATAAGATGCATCGTTACAATATGCCTTATAGCAACTCAAGAAACAGCCTCCCCAACCTGCTCACATAATAAGATGCATCGTTACAATATGCCTTATAGCAACTCAAGAAACAGCCTCCCCAACCTGCTCACATAATAAGATGCATCGTTACAATATGCCTTATAGCAACTCAAGAAACAGCCTCCCCAACCTGCTCACATAATAAGATGCATCGTTACAATATGCCTTATAGCAACTCAAGAAACAGCCTCCCAACCTGCTCACATAATAAGATGCATCGTTACAATATGCCTTATAGCAACTCAAGAAACAGCCTCCCCAACCTGCTCACATAATAAGATGCATCGTTACAATATGCCTTATAGCAACTCAAGAAACAGCCTACCCAACCTGCTCACATAATAAGATGCATTGTTACAATATGCCTTATAGCAACTCAAGAAACAGCCTCCCCAACCTGCTCACATAATAAGATGCATCGTTACAATATGCCTTATAGCAACTCAAGAAACAGCCCCCCAACCTGCTCACATAATAAGATGCATCGTTACAATATGCCTTATAGCAACTCAAGAAACAGCCTCCCCAACCTGCTCACATAATAAGATGCATCGTTACAATATGCCTTATAGCAACTCAAGAAACAGCCTCCCCAACCTGCTCACATAATAAGATGCATCGTTACAATATGCCTTATAGCAACTCAAGAAACAGCCTCCCCAACCTGCTCACATAATAAGATGCATCGTTACAATATGCCTTATAGCAACTCAAGAAACAGCCTCCCCAACCTGCTCACATAATAAGATGCATTGTTACAATATGCCTTATAGCAACTCAAGAAACAGCCTCCCCAACCTGCTCACATAATAAGATGCATCGTTACAATATGCCTTATAGCAACTCAAGAAACAGCCTCCCCAACCTGCTCACATAATAAGATGCATCGTTACAATATGCCTTATAGCAACTCAAGAAACAGCCTCCCCAACCTGCTCACATAATAAGATGCATCGTTACAATATGCCTTATAGCAACTCAAGAAACAGCCTCCCCAACCTGCTCACATAATAAGATGCATCGTTACAATATGCCTTATAGCAACTCAAGAAACAGCCTCCCCAACCTGCTCACATAATAAGATGCATCGTTACAATATGCCTTATAGCAACTCAAGAAACAGCCTCCCCAACCTGCTCACATAATAAGATGCATCATTACAATATGCCTTATAGCAACTCAAGAAACAGCCTCCCCAACCTGCTCACATAATAAGATGCATTGTTACAATATGCCTTATAGCAACTCAAGAAACAGCCTCCCCAACCTGCTCACATAATAAGATGCATCGTTACAATATGCCTTATAGCAACTCAAGAAACAGCCTCCCCAACCTGCTCACATAATAAGATGCATCGTTACAATATGCCTTATAGCAACTCAAGAAACAGCCTCCCCAACCTGCTCACATAATAAGATGCATCGTTACAATATGCCTTATAGCAACTCAAGAAACAGCCTCCCCAACCTGCTCACATAATAAGATGCATTGTTACAATATGCCTTATAGCAACTCAAGAAACAGCCTCCCCAACCTGCTCACATAATAAGATGCATCGTTACAATATGCCTTATAGCAACTCAAGAAACAGCCTCCCCAACCTGCTCACATAATAAGATGCATTGTTACAATATGCCTTATAGCAACTCAAGAAACAGCCTCCCAAACTGCTCACATAATAAGATGCATCGTTACAATATGCCTTATAGCAACTCAAGAAACAGCCTCCCCAACCTGCTCACATAATAAGATGCATCGTTACAATATGCCTTATAGCAACTCAAGAAACAGCCTCCCCAACCTGCTCACATAATAAGATGCATCGTTACAATATGCCTTATAGCAACTCAAGAAACAGCCTCCCCAACCTGCTCACATAATAAGATGCATCGTTACAATATGCCTTATAGCAACTCAAGAAACAGCCTCCCCAACCTGCTCACATAATAAGATGCATCGTTACAATATGCCTTATAGCAACTCAAGAAACAGCCTCCCCAACCTGCTCACATAATAAGATGCATCGTTACAATATGCCTTATAGCAACTCAAGAAACAGCCTCCCCAACCTGCTCACATAATAAGATGCATCGTTACAATATGCCTTATAGCAACTCAAGAAACAGCCTCCCCAACCTGCTCACATAATAAGATGCATCCTTACAATATGCCTTATAGCAACTCAAGAAACAGCCTCCCCAACCTGCTCACATAATAAGATGCATCGTTACAATATGCCTTATAGCAACTCAAGAAACAGCCTCCCCAACCTGCTCACATAATAAGATGCATTGTTACAATATGCCTTATAGCAACTCAAGAAACAGCCTCCCCAACCTGCTCACATAATAAGATGCATCGTTACAATATGCCTTATAGCAACTCAAGAAACAGCCTCCCCAACCTGCTCACATAATAAGATGCATCCTTACAATATGCCTTATAGCAACTCAAGAAACAGCCTCCCCAACCTGCTCACATAATAAGATGCATCGTTACAATATGCCTTATAGCAACTCAAGAAACAGCCTCCCCAACCTGCTCACATAATAAGATGCATCGTTACAATATGCCTTATAGCAACTCAAGAAACAGCCTCCCCAACCTGCTCACATAATAAGATGCATCGTTACAATATGCCTTATAGCAACTCAAGAAACAGCCTCCCAAACTGCTCACATAATAAGATGCATCGTTACAATATGCCTTATAGCAACTCAAGAAACAGCCTCCCCAACCTGCTCACATAATAAGATGCATCGTTACAATATGCCTTATAGCAACTCAAGAAACAGCCTCCCCAACCTGCTCACATAATAAGATGCATCGTTACAATATGCCTTATAGCAACTCAAGAAACAGCCTCCCCAACCTGCTCACATAATAAGATGCATTGTTACAATATGCCTTATAGCAACTCAAGAAACAGCCTCCCCAACCTGCTCACATAATAAGATGCATTGTTACAATATGTCTTATAGCAACTCAAGAAACAGCCTACCCAACCTGCTCACATAATAAGATGCATCGTTACAATATGCCTTATAGCAACTCAAGAAACAGCCTTCCCAACCTACTCACATAAGATGCATCGTTACAATATGCCTTATAGCAACTCAAGAAACAGCCTCCCCAACCTGCTCACATAATAAGATGCATCGTTACATTATGCCTTATAGCAACTCAAGAAACAGCCTCCCCAACCTGCTCACATAATAAGATGCATCGTTACAATATGCCTTATAGCAACTCAAGAAACAGCCTCCCCAACCTGCTCACATAATAAGATGCATCGTTACATTATGTCTTATAGCAACTCAAGAAACAGCCTCCCCAACCTGCTCACATAATAAGATGCATTGTTACAATATGCCTTATAGCAGCTCAAGAAACAGCCTCCCCAACCTGCTCACATAATAAGATGTATCTTTACATTATGTCTTATAGCAACTCAAGAAACAGCCTCCCCAACCTGCTCACATAATAAGATGCATCGTTACAATATGCCTTATAGCAACTCAAGAAACAGCCTCCCCAACCTGCTCACATAATAAGATGCATCGTTACAATATGCCTTATAGCAACTCAAGAAACAGCCTCCTCAACCTGCTCACATAATAAGATGCATTGTTACAATATGCCTTATAGCAACTCAAGAAACAGCCTTCCCAACCTACTCACATAATAAGATGCATCGTTACAATATGCCTTATAGCAACTCAAGAAACAGCCTTCCCAACCTACTCACATAAGATGCATCGTTACAATATGCCTTATAGCAACTCAAGAAACAGCCTCCCCAACCTGCTCACATAATAAGATGCATCGTTACATTATGCCTTATAGCAACTCAAGAAACAGCCTCCCCAACCTGCTCACATAATAAGATGCATTGTTACAATATGCCTTATAGCAACTCAAGAAACAGCCTCCCCAACCTGCTCACATAATAAGATGTATCTTTACATTATGTCTTATAGCAACTCAAGAAACAGCCTCCCCAACCTGCTCACATAATAAGATGCATCGTTACAACATGCCTTATAGCAGCTCAAGAAACAGCCTCCCCAACCTGCTCACATAATAAGATGCATCGTTACAACATGCCTTATAGCAGCTCAAGAAACAGCCTCCCCCAACCTGCTCACATAATAAGATGCATCGTTACAATATGCCTTATAGCAACTCAAGAAACAGCCTCCCCAACCTGCTCACATAATAAGATGCATTGTTACAATATTAAACCAAAAAATGTGGCACTAGAAACGATAAGAGCAGGCAGCAATGTTGAAAATTAAGTTACCACTGTTTATTGTAAGCGCTTTCGGCTCGGTCAATTCCAAGCCTTCATCAGACAAAACAGTATCACTAAACCAATCCACATCTATGTACTTCTAAGTGATTAAACTTCAATTAATCATTAATTGATCCTTAAAGCAGTCCTTTTACATTGTGTTTCAAATATATGTAGAAACCTCCATATTAAAATACATTTAATCTCCAGCTCAAACTAAAAATAAGATAAAATAACTTTTCCTAATGTAAATAGCATTTGGAAATATGCAAATAAATCAACTAGTATTATAAAATTGTAAACTTTGAATTCATAATATTATCCTTAAACTATTAGTTCATTACAAAAGTAATGTGTACATATGCATTTGTATAAAAAATAGCAACATAACTTTTAAACATTGATCTCATTAAATGAATGTGTTTACGTAAAAATATGCTTAAATATCAGCAAACAAAATAAATACTGTGTTATTAGTACTGATCTATTACTTTAAGTGTGTCTCATTATTAAAAATGATTGAATTAATTTTTCATAAATATATACAGTTCCCTCTAATAAACTATCTTCTTAATGATAATAATTTTAACACACACTTAATAGACAGGGCTTCATTTAAGCCTGAAAGCGCGTGAGTGTTCGTAACTATCTGCCATCTCAATTCATCCAACTCAAGTTTTAACTGCCAAGGGCCACCTCTGATGTCAATACATCTCTGTTGTAGAATTATAAACCTGAATGCATGAGTAGGATTGTGCATAATGTGCTTGGCTAGGGCGTTGTTAGAATCCCTATTATTTATAGCGTAACAGTGCTCATAAATTCGTTGTTTGAATTTTCTTTCTGTCTTTCCAGTATAAAATACATTACAAGACTGACATAAAGCTGCATATGTAACGGCTCTAGAATCACAATTAAATCTGGAATTGAGGTAATATTTATGGCCGTTAATATTACAAAAATTGCTGACTAAAATATGTTTACACTGTGTACAACAGCCACACTTAAACATACCTTTGATTTTGGAATGTGTCAAACAAATGTCATTCTTTTTTTCAATTATGTTTTTCAAATTAAGTCCTCGTCTATAAGTTAACTTAGGCTTATCCCCTAAAGGTTTTGAAAGCTGTTCATTACTACCAATCAAAACCCAATTCTTATACAAAATCTTCTTGATAGAATTAGAGTCAAAAGAATAAGTGTGTATAAAACTTATTTGGTATGATTCTTTGCTAGGTAAAGTAGAAGAGTTAGAAATATTTAGGTTTGCATCGTTTAAAGAATAATTGACCAATTCAACTTGATACAAGTTCTGACTACTAATGGAATGGTATATATGTTGGTCAAAATTCAGTAGAGGGGCAAAAGAACCACACGCCCTTTTATGTTCAACTTCTAACCTAATAGTTGTTATTGTTTGAGAAGGATAGCCCCTATTCAAAAACATAGTTTCTAATAAATTACACTCTTGTTCAAAATCTAAATCATCCGAAATCATTCGTGCTGCTCTCACCATTTGACCTTTAACTACAGCACGCTTATTATGTTGAGGGTGATTACTAGTGTAATGCAAGAAAATGTTAGAATAGGTTGGCTTTCTGTAAATTTTACTTTTAAAGCAGTGCCTTACTTGGTCCTTTTCCAACATGATGTCTAAAAAATTGATAGAATCAACCCCTATTTCATGGGTAAATTCCAAAAATGTAGTAGTCTTAGATATATCGTTAATAAAGCTCGGAATCTCAGCTACATCACCTTCCCATAAACAAAACATATAATCTTGGTACCTTGTGTACCAATAGACGTTACTCTGAAAAAATTGGTTCTGGTAAAGACAAGAGTGCTCCCAATGGGCCATAACTGTATTGGCAAAACTGCCACCGCAAGGGGAGCCCATGGCTACACCCGACCTTTGCAAATAAAACTTGTTGTTAAAGGTCATATAATTGTTCGTTAGAATGAGATCCAATAGTGTGGTCACTAAATAAATGGTGTTATAATCTGCTTTTTTTGCTACAAGAAATTCAGAAGTCCATTCTATGCCCAAGTCATGCGGAATGACCGTATAGAGATCTTTAATGTCTATTGTTAGAAATGAGCAATTGGGCTTAAACTCTAGTTTGTTGACAGTCTGTAAAAAAGCCCACGAATCTTTACAGATTTGTGGTTCTGTTTCTAACAATGGCTTAAGAATACTGTCTACAAATTTTGCACATCCATAGGTGGTTGAACCTCGTCCATCCACAATAATTCTAAAAGGTGGATCCTCCAAAGATTTGTGGATCTTCGGTGTGCACAAAATTGCAGGGATAGTTGGAGCTAACATTAAGAGAAAATGATACAAATCTATGTCAATAGATGACTCCAAAAATAAGTCCGCGATGACTTGTTTAATTTTATTATATGCCCCATTAACTTTGTTAAGGGACACTTGACTATATGCGCCTATGTCAAGTTGTGCCTCTATTTTCCTAATTGTAAACCAACTGATCAATAAAAACGAGCCCACCACCCTTGTCGGGCTTCATTATTCTAACATTGCAGTTCTTAATTAGTGTTATTAGGTCTAATTGTTACAATATGCCTTATAGCAGCTCAAGAAACAGCCTCCCCAACCTGCTCACATAATAAGATGCATCATTAAAATATGCCTTATAGCCACTCAAGAAACAGCCTCCCTAATCTGCTCACATAATAAGATGCATTGTTACAATATACCTTACAGCAACTCAAGAAACAGCCTGCCAAACCTACTCACATAATAAGATTGATCGTTACAATATGCCTTACAGCAACTCAAGAAACAGCCTCCCCAACCTGCTCACATAATAAGATGCATCATTACAATATGCCTTATAGCAACTCAAGAAACATCCTCCCCAACCTGCTCACATAATAAGATGCATCGTTACAATATGCCTTATAGCAACTCAAGAAACAGCCTCCCCAACCTGCTCACATAATAAGATGCATTGTTACAATATGCCTTATAGCAACTCAAGAAACAGCCTTCCCAACCTACTCACATAATAAGATGCATCGTTACAATATGCCTTATAGCAACTCAAGAAACAGCCTTCCCATCCTACTCACATAATAAGATGCATCGTTACAATATGCTTTATAGCAACTCAAGAAACAGCCTCCCCAACCTGCTAACATAATAAGATGCATCCTTACAATATGCCTTATAGCAACTCAAGAAACAGCCTCCCCAACCTGCTCACATAATAAGATGCATCATTACAATATGCCTTATAGCAACTCAAGAAACATCCTCCCCAACCTGCTCACATAATAAGATGCATCGTTACAATATGCCTTATAGCAACTCAAGAAACAGCCTCCCCAACCTACTCACATAATAAGATGCATCGTTACAATATGCCTTATAGCAACTCAAGAAACAGCCTTCCCAACTTGCTCACATAATAAGATGCATTGTTACATTATGCCTTATAGCAACTCAAGAAACAGCCTCCCCAACCTGCTCACATAATAAGATGCATCATTACAATATACCTTATAGCAACTCAAGAAACAGCATCCCCAACCTGCTCACATAATAAGATGTATCGTTACATTATGCCTTATAGCAATTCAAAAGACAGCCTCCGCAACCTGCTCACATAATAAGATGCATTGCTACAATATGCTTTACAGCAGCTCAAGAAACAGCCTTCCCATCCTACTCACATAATAAGATGCATCGTTACAATATGCTTTATAGCAACTCAAGAAACAGCCTCCCCAACCTGCTAACATAATAAGATGCATCCTTACAATATGCGTTATAGCAACTTAAGAAACAGCCTCCCCAACCTGCTCACATAATAAGATGCATCATTACAATATGCCTTATAGCAACTCAAGAAACATCCTCCCCAACCTGCTCACATAATAAGATGCATCGTTACAATACGCCTTATAGCAACTGAAGAAACATCCTCCCCAACCTGCTCACATAATAAGATGCATCGTTACAATATGCCTTATAGCAACTCAAGAAACAGCCTCCCCAACCTGCTCACATAATAAGATGCATCGTTACAATATGCCTTATAGCAACTCAAGAAACAGCCTTCACAACCTGCTCACATAATAAGATGCATCGTTACAGTATGCCTTATAGCAACTCAAGAAACAGCCTCCCCAACCTGCTCACATAATAAGATGCATCGTTACAATATGCCTTATAGCAACTCAAGAAACAGCCTCCCCAACCTGCTCACATAATAAGATGCATCGTTACATTATGCCTTATAGCAACTCAAGAAACAGCCTCCCCAACCTGCTCACATAATAAGATGCATCGTTACATTATGTCTTATAGCAACTCAAGAAACAGCCTCCCCAACCTGCTCACATAATAAGACGCATTGTTACAATATGCCTTATAGCAGCTCAAGAAACAGCCTCCCCCAACCTGCTCACATAATAAGATGCATCGTTACAATATGCCTTACAACAACTCAAGAAACAGCCTTCCCAACCTACTCACATAATAAGATGCATCATTACAATATGCCTTATAGCAACTCAAGAAACAGCCTCCCAACCTGCTCACATAATAAGATGCATCCTTACAATATGCCTTATAGAAAATCAAGAAACAGCCTCCCCAACCTGCTCACATAATAAGATGCATCCTTACAATATGCCTTATAGCAACTCAAGAAACAGCCTCCCCAACCTGCTCACATAATAAGATGCATCCTTACAATATGCCTTATAGCAACTCAAGAAACAGCCTCCCCAACCTGCTCACATAATAAGATGCATTGTTACAATATGCCTTATAGCAACTCAAGAAACAGCCTCCCCAACCTGCTCACATAATAAGATGCATTGTTACAATATGCCTTATAGCAGCTCAAGAAACAGCCTCTCCAACCTGCTCACATAATAATGCATCGTTACAATATGCCTTATAGCAACTCAAGAAACAGCCTCCCCAATCTGCTCACATAATAAGATGCATCGTTACAATATACCTTATAGCAACTCAATAAACAGCCTCCCCAACCTACACACATAATAAGATGCATCGTTACAATATGACTTATATCAACTCAAGAAACAGCCTCCCCAACCTGCTCACATAATAAGATGCATCGTTACAATATGCCTTATAGCAACTCAAGAAACAGCCTTCCCAACCTGCTCACATAATAAGATGCATCGTTACAATATGCCTTATAGCAACTCAAGAAGCAGCCTTCCCAACCTGCTCACATAATAAGATGCATTGTTACAATATGCCTTATAGCAACTTAAGAAGCAGCCTCCCGAACCTGCTCACATAATAAGATGCATCGTTACATTATGCCTTATAGCAATTCAAAAAACAGCCTCCCCAACCTGCTCACATAATAAGATGCATCGTTACATTATGCCTTATAGCAATTCAAAAAACAGCCTCCCCAACCTGCTCACATAATAAGATGCATTGCTACAATATGCTTTACAGCAGCTCAAGAAACAGCCTTCCCATCCTACTCACATAATAAGATGCATCGTTACAATATGCTTTATAGCAACTCAAGAAACAGCCTCCCCAACCTGCTAACATAATAAGATGCATCCTTACAATATGCCTCATAGCAACTTAAGAAACAGCCTCCCCAACCTGCTCACATAATAAGATGCATCATTACAATATGCCTTATAGCAACTCAAGAAACAGCCTCCCCAACCTGCTCACATAATAAGATGCATCGTTACACTATGCTTTATAGCAACTCAAGAAACAGCCTCCCCAACCTGCTCACATAATAAGATGCATCGTTACAATATGCCTTATAGCAAATCAAGAAACAGCCTCCCCAACCTGCTCACATAATAAGATGCATCGTTACAATATGCCTTATAGCAACTCAAGAAACAGGCTCCCCAACCTGCTCACATAATAAGATGCATCGTTACAATATGCCTTATAGCAACTCAAGAAACAGCCTACCCAACCTGCTCACATAATAAGATGCATTGTTACAATATGCCTTATAGCAACTCAAGAAACAGCCTCCCCAACCTGCTCACATAATAAGATGCATCGTTACAATATGCCTTATAGCAACTCAAGAAACAGCCTCCCCAATCTGCTCACATAATAAGATGCATTGTTACAATATACCTTATAGCAACTCAAGAAACAGCCTGCCCAACCTGCTCATATAATAAGATTGATCGTTACAATATGCCTTATAGCAACTCAAGAAACAGCCTCCCCAACCTGCTCACATAATAACATGCATCATTACAATATGCCTTATAGCAAGTCAAGAAACAGCCTTCCCAACCTGCTTACATAATAAGATGCATCGTTACAATATGCCTTATAGCAACTCAAGAAACAGCCTCCCCAACCTGCTCACATAATAAGATGCATCGTTACATTATGCCTTATAGCAATTCAAGATACAGCCTCCCCCAACCTTCTCACATAATAAGATGCATTGTTACAATATGCTTTACAGCAGCTCAAGAAACAGCCTCCCCAACCTGCTCACATAATAAGATGCATCGTTACAATATGCCTTATAGCAACTCAAGAAACAGCCTCCCCAACCTGCTCACATAATAAGATGCATCGTTATAATATGCCTTATAGCAACTGAAGAAACAGCCTTCCCAACCTGCTTACATAATAAGATGTATCATTACAATATGCCTTATAGCAACTCAAGAAACAGCCTCCCTAACCTGCTCACATAATAAGATGCATCGTTACAAAATGCCTTATAGCAACTCAAGAAACAGCCTTCCCAACCTGCTCACATAATAAGATGCATCGTTACAATATGCCTTATAGCAACTCAAGAAACAGCCTCCCCAACCTGCTCACATAATAAGTTGCATCGTTACAATATGCCTTATAGCAACTCAAGAAACAACCTCCCCAACCTGCTCACATAATAAGATGCATCATTACAATATGCCTTATAGCAACTCAAGAAACAGCCTTCCTAACCTGCTCACATAATAAGATGCATCGTTACAATATGCCTTATAGCAACTCAAGAAACAGCCTCCCCAACCTGCTCACATAATAAGTTGCATCGTTACAATATGCCTTATAGCAACTCAAGAAACAACCTCCACAACCTGCTCACATAATAAGATGCATCATTACAATATGCCTTATAGCAACTCTAGAAACAGCCTCCCCAACCTGCTCACATAATAATATGCATTGTTACAATATACCTTATAGCAACTCAAGAAACAGCCTCCCCAACCCGCTCACATACTTGGAAAGTGGTGGGATGGGCCTCCCAGATTAAATGAAAAAGGGCATTTTAAAATACAGCATTGATTCAGACACAAGATAAACTCAGATAAGGAACATTCAGACAAAAGTAGTTTACAGGGAAGAAAACAAGAAAGATGTAAACATAAAAAAAAATATTCTAAAAGAAATGAATGAATGAACACAAGTTGTTGAAGGAAAAGGTACAATCCATCATTCTCTCCCTTACCCTGCTCTATTCCTTTCTTGCTAAATGCAATGTACATATGCAGTGCTACATATTACAGTAACAAAGTACAGGCAGGAAAATAACCATAACAGCAAAAAAGAAGCCAGCGCTCAATATTTCCAGTGTAGCCTTCTGGCAAAGGAGTATTTTATTCCATAAAGACTGAATAAAAAATTAGCCCAGTGGGGTCATACCGGTTTCGTCAAAAGACTTCTTCAGCAACCACACCACAAAAAAACATATATATATATATATACTATTAATTCACACGCATTTATATGCAATGTATATGTATATGTTTTCAGCATGGTGCAACACAGGATGATGAGGCATGTATTCCATTCTGTTCAGTTTTGGTGGCTGCATAGAGGAGGGGACATTAGGCTAGTATCAAGTATGTAATTCACAGTAACTAAAATGCTGAAGGGAGTTGTATGAGGACAGATTAAGGCAGCTAATATCATATACAGTGTGAGAGAAAAGAAGGGGGTTGTTCTAGATACCCTGCATTAGCAGGGAAAAAGTGGGAGGGTACAGTTGAAAAGGAAGGGTGGAGAGGAGAATGTAAACATAGGTAGAAGATGAAGAGGTTTAGTTTAAGACAGATTCAAGGAAATGCTGCATCACAAGCAGGTTGATGGGGCATTAAATTCAGGGCGTTGTACTAAAACATATTCTGCAAAAGTCATGTAGCAGTGAGAGAGCCAACTGGCCTTTTTATGTCATATGATACATTGTGTCCTGTGTTCCTCTATTATTATTTCAGTGTGAGTCTCCTGACGTCTGATACAATTTCTTGAAACTAATCTCTGTTTACTGTGCTACCTACAGTATTGTGTGTTCTTTACTGTAATTCAGTATGACTAAACAATGCCACTGACACTTGAATTAATGAATCAAGAAATCCTTATGTTGCATGTGTCTATTATAAATTCACCAACAAGCACTATTGTACCTCATTATGTTGCTATGATATCCTATTCAGATATTCAGTATTACTTTTTCTATTCGCTCATTCTGTGCATTGTAGTAGTAGATTTGAATTTGTAAGTATGGTTATTTTCCTACAGCAAATAAAATACCTGCACGTGTGGCTATACCACATCAACAGAACGGCAAAAAAGAAGCCAGCACTCAATATTTCCAGTGTAGCCTTCTGGCAAAGGAGTATTTTATTCCATAAAGACTGAATAAAAAATTAGCCCAGTGGGGTCATACCGGTTTCGGCAAAAGCCTTCTTCAGCAACCACACCACATAAAATCATATATAAACTATTAATTCACACGCATTTATATGCAATGTAATTCCGCCCTCTAGTGGATAGCAAATATATTGCAAAACTAAATAAAAATAATATACAACAAAATATTTAGATATCACAAAATATCTGTGTGTACAGGATCTGCGGTGGTGGTGCTGCGATAGCGTTGTCGCCTCACAGTAAGATGCTGTCCAGTTCAACTCTCAGAGCGTCTTTTGCGTGGAGACATGCGTGAATGGGCGTACCTTCGTTGAAGGTTGTGCGTCAGGGCTGGCAACTCGGTATGTAAAAATCAACTGCCAATCATTAGCGGACGGGAGTTCCGCTGTGGCGACCCCTAACCGGGAAAAGCCGAAAGTCGCAACAATCTGTGTGTACAGGAATCAATAGTAAATATACAAATAATGATCCATTACAAAATCATTCAAAATTGGTCATTCAACCCAGGTGAAAATAGAGCTCCCAATTTGACAATCCACATTTTTTCTTTATTCGTTCATAATTCATGTAATACATGAACCTCATTGCTCTTAAACCTGATATGGTCAATGACCATGAAGCTAAAAATCCCTGTGGAATGTTTAAGTATGTGTTTACATAAGGAACTCAAAACTTTTTTGTTTCTGATATCACTTAAATGTTCACCAACCCTTAATTTAAAGGGTCAGGAAGTCTGTCCCACATAAAATGTCCGACAGCTACATTGGGCTAAATAAATAACCCAACTGGTACTGCAGTTATCAAAAAAGGAAACATTATACACATATGGAGAATTGTGAGAAGTAAAACTATCTGACTTGAGCACCCTCGAACAATATGAGCAGTGCCCACATGGATGACAACCCAGCAAAAGTTGCCCAGTTACTGTTGTTTGAGCGGGAGGATTAGGAAAATAATTATACACCCTTTTATAATGACTGAATAAGGATCCCAATGACCACCCCTTCTGAAAGGAATAAGAACACTGGTCCTTAATGTAATTGTTTAGTGTGTTATCTGACTGTAACAAGTACCAATGTCTTTGAATAACATTCATGAAACTCCTGGTGTTTCTGCCATAAGTAGTGACCAATCTAGGTTCCTGAGATTGGTCTGTACACTTACGATGGTATGATAACAACTGCGACCTATCTTGTTGATTAGCAAACTGTGAAATAAATCAGGAAATTCTATTTGCTGTGACTTGTAAAAAAATTACAATTTTTTCAAGATTTGTCATGCCCAGAATAACATTTTCTGAATTTTTGTTCTATTTTATGGGTATCTGATATTTGAAGGAGTTAGTTGTTTCCACGTGGGTTTCCTTATACTTGTTTAACCCCTCTTCCCACCATCTCCATACTTCTCAACATCTTAGGGCAAAAAATCTGGTGAAAGTCAAAAATAATGGAGAGAAAATGCCTGAAAATAGACAATTTTTAAATATTGCTCATATAAACTTAGAAAGTTGTAGACTAGAGAGTTTTGTGTCAACATGCATTTTCAGAAGTATATAAAGTCTGAATCTCAAATGCCTCCCATTATTTAGTGAACTCAATCCTCACTGATTTGCCAAAAAACTCACAAATTTTATGAGGAATGTAAAAAATATGAGGCAAAAGTCTGGACATTCTGCGAAATCTGGACAGCTGAGAGCATATCTTTCAAACTTTTAGCACAAGAAATCTGGACAAAGCCTAAATAAATTGGGGCACCAAGGGTCAAAAACATGGACAGATTTTAAATAATGCTCTTATAAACTTAAAAAGTTCCTAGAAGAATACAGTATGTGTTGATATGCATTTTCTGAAGGATATGAAGTCTGAAACTCAAATATATGCTATTATTTAATAGGTTCATAGGTAGGTACTAGGCAATTGGCCCTAGGGCCTATATAAGCTAGTCAAAAAGGAACTCTGGCTTTCGCCACTCAAGAAAATTATTTTCCTGTGCCCCTGCCGAGAAGAGCCACAGAAGTGATCCACAGGGTGAATTTCCTATTTCCCATCCAATCATCAAGATTTTTCTTGAAGAGTGTTAATGAGGAGCTTTGTTTGATATAGATAGGTAGTTTGTTCCAGAGTATGGACAGTCTCTGGGACAGGAATCTATCCCTCCAGCATGTTCTGTTTATTGTGGTGACAAGGTTTAGATCCCTAGTGCATGTAGCTGGGAGAGATTAGGATTTCTTTAAGGGGAGCATGTCCAACAGCTCTGGGTTTGACATAGCTTTGTATATTAGGCAGAGATCGCCTCAGTGTAGGTGATATGCGATGGAGTAAAGCTGGAGTTTTTTGAGATGGTCTGCATAGGCATCTGTCTGACGCTGGTAATCATCTTTGTGAGATATTTCTGCGGCCTTTCCAGTTGTAGATATCTTGTGAGGTACATACCAAAAGAGGCATTGTACTTTATAATGGGTCTAATGAGTGATGAGTAGAGGGGAAAAATTACTTTTTTCCTGGATGAGAAACCTTTTGTGATGAGGTGTGCCACATAGAAGGATTTCCTGACTACTGTGGTAATGTGATTATCAAAGGAGAGAGTATACTGTCCACCTGTGTCCCAAGATCTCTTATCACACTTTCGGTGTTAAGTAGAGCACCACCTATGTGGTAGTTCATGAGTACAGAGTTTTTACAAAAGGGATGACAATGCACTTTTTGGCATTGAGCTTGAGGCCATGGCTTTGACACCAGGCATCTGTCTCAGTGAGGCTCTTTTGTAGGATTTCCACATCGTTAGGAGTTTCGATTATGGCTCCTAGTTTGCAGTCATCTGCGAACTTCATTAGCCAAAGACCTTCTGTGTTAGCCTGTACTTCAGAGAAGTAGATACCAAACAGCAGAGGACCCAGGACTGAACCCTGTGGTACTCCACTTTTCACTGGTCTGAAGTCGGATTTGGAGTCTGCTACTTTCACAGTGTGGGTTCTGTCAGTGAGCCAGTTGGCAACCCATCTTGTGACATAGGGATTTATACCTAGTTTAGTGAGTTTATCTATAATTCCAGAGTGGGGGATGGTGTCAAAAGCCTTGGCAAGATCTAGGCTGTGTGAACCACCTTACCCTCATCTACGGCTTTGGTGACTGCTTCAAAGAAGCCTATCAGGTTTAGGAGACATGATCTGCCTTTTACAAACCTGAACTGGGTGGGGTCCAGAGTTTGGAGATTACCAATGTCTTTGTTTATAAGTTCCATGATGATACATTCCATAGCCTTGCAGACCAGGCTGGTCAGGCTAATGGGGTGGTAGTTATCGGGGTCCATGGTAGATCCCCTCCCCCCTTTGTGGAGTGGGATAACCGTCACTGTGCACCATTCAGTGGGCACAAAGCCTGAGGTGAGGCTATGATTGAACATGGTACTTAGGTCTGGTGCCAGTTCATTCTGTAGTTCGTACAGAACGCAGCCTGGGATGTTGTCAGGTCCCATGGATACTGTGTTCTTGGCTTTGGAGAGTGTGGTTTTTACCTGTGCAGCCATGATTACAGGAACTTTGCATTCTTCCAGTATAGAGATGGGCCCTTTAGGGGGTGAGAGGGGAGTAAAGTTAGTTCTGAACCTATAAGCCAAGATGTTGGCAATATAATTTGGTTCTGTATATTTAGTGCCATTGTGCTGTAACTCAGAGCAGATCTGAGTGTTGCCATTGAGATTCTTGACACAGCTATAGAATGTTTTGTGGTTGTCTTTAGAAACAGTTGTGATTTTGTTTTCATAACTAGCTTTGGAGGATCTTATCCAATCATAGGATTTTACTCTTTTTTGCAGCAGTTTCTTTCTTCTGTTGTAGAGTTTGTTTATGGCAGGGGACCACCAGATTAGCTTCTTTTTTTTGGAGGATAGCATCTTGGTTCTGTTAGGGATAGCACGATCCATGCACTCGTGTAAGTGCTTATAAAGTGCATTTGTGTAGGATTCAGCAATCATACCTCTTATTGTCTGTCTGCATGGGTGTTGTGAAGTTTTCCACTTCTGTCTTAAGAAGCGTGAAGTTGGCTTTGGAGAAATTTTTTATGGTTTCCCTAATGGGGGGTGGGGGTGGGATGTGGATGTCTAGGGTGATTAGCTTGTGGTTGGATCTGACCAACGAGGAATTGACCTCTGGTGTGGAACTCTGGTCACCCATGTTTGTAATGACCAGGTCTAGGATATCGCTGCCCCTGGTGGGGGTGTGGATAATTTGATCCAAGGCGTTGGAATTTATGAATTCCAGAAAACGTTGAGCAAAAGAGTTGGTACGTGAGTAGTTTCCCCAGTTCATGGTGAGGTAGTTGAAATTGCCCATTATCAGGGTGTTAGGTTGTACCCTAATATTTTTCAGTGTATCAAGAAATGAGGAGTGGGAATCCTGAGGCATGGTGGGGGATCGGTAGCAAGCTACAATTTGGATTGTGGTCTTGCCCAGAGTTAGTTGCACTTGGATAATCTCGAATGCATTATTCTGAGCAACTAGCCTGGTGGTGTGGATATCCTTAATGAATATGGACACTCCTCCACCTTTAGTGTTTCGGTCCAGGTTAGGTGGTTAGGTGGCCGAAAGGTGTGGTATGAATTATAGCCTAGTAATGCAGGGGTGCTCTCTGGAGCCTTGAACTAGGTCTCTGTCACTGCACAGATGTCGATGTTCTCCATTTTAAGGAGTGCCTCGAGTGAGTGCATTTCGAGATTTAGACTTCTCGCATTGAGTAGCATTACCCTTAGATTTTGCTTGCTTGTACCTGTTACAGTGGTGAATTTGTCATTTGAACCTTGCCTTTAAAAGGCACTATAGGGTTGGCAAGAGCCTTAGCCAGTATCCGGAATCCCAAGGGCGACAGGTGCAGGCCATCTCTGGCAAAGCATCGTGGTCTGTCGATTATGTCATCCCAGGCAGACAGATACTGGATCCCCTTAGAACGACACCAGAAGCTTAGCCAATTGTTGAAGTCAATCGTTTTGCCCTTGTACTGTGGTATCATTCCGGGTTTGACTTCAATCCTCTGTGAAATTCTGGACAGTTGAGAGATATGACCACCTGTAAGTTACCCACATCTCTTAAACTGTCATCTTAGCTCATACAACCACTCCCCTTCCCAGTCTAACCCATATAACAGACTAACCATTCTGACACTCAGTCATGCCTATCTTACTTCTGTAACTGCTACTACACCTCCTTCTCACAGAAGACTCATTGCCTAGTCGCATACAACTCTTGCTCTACTCCATTCTTATACACCCATCTTGTCAGCCAAATATATCAATGTCGCACTTAACTACTACAACAAATTCCTCATTTCTACCTCTTTTTCATCTCTGACATACCCCTAGCCTCAAATTTAACAGCGATGACTCAAACCTTTACTTGCAACTGTACTACTGTTACTGGGCAGGGACTTTCAACTAAACTTGGGCCCAGTCAGCCTGAAAACAGATCATCTAAACATATGTAGCATTAACAATAAATGGGCACAACTAGAACTGTGGCTTTATCAAACAGTGCTACAGTAATGGGCATAACAGAATTGTGCCTAAAAGGTTATACAGGGATCACTCTCAAATCTCTCAAAACTATGCTATCATTAGCCATAATCTACCCAGCAAGAGGCAGGGAGGCAGTGTCATGACACTAGTTCATAACAACCACATGGTCTCAGTGACCCTATATCAAAAAATAAATTGACCAAAGACACAAACCCCAGCTGGTGATTATACAAGCAACTATATCAGCATCCACTAAAACTTATAGTGTAATAGTCCATATACTCTCTCCCTCTTCTATTACAAAACTAGAATCCCTCCTGAACTCCATACTCTCATTAACTAAAAACAACAAACTCATTATCTTAGGGAACTGTAAACTGAACTTCTTTGGACACCAAAAATCACAGTTAAACAGGCTCACTTTAATACACAACCTAACACAAATAATTCAGGACAGCACAACGACAAATATACTCACAGAAATGCATTCATTAATTGATATTATTCTTACTGACCTCCTGAGAAACTTCAGTCTTTCAGTATAACACCACTCTCCCTTAGTGACCATATCCCAGTATTATCCACATGGTCTTTCAAAACATCTAACCCCCCAGCTACATCACTACCAGAAATACATCCTCTACGAACTCAGGAATATTAATTGGCCCACCCTGTACAAAGCCACTAATCCAAACACAGCTTTAAACATATTCCTCTATTCCCTTATACCAATATAAGACAAACTCTACCCACTAAAAACAAGAAGACTACAGGGCACCAAAGCCCCATGCCCCCCCCCCCCCAATTTTCTCAGCAAATCAAAGAGAGGCAGAAAGCCTGAAAAGACAGGAAAGCCAATCCCTCAGACCTAGAGAAATTAAACATGCATAATAATCTACAGAAAAGAACGGAAGCTATGAAAGGATATACTAGTTTTATAAGAACAAAATCAGGTCAATTTTTATTAAGAATCAGCTGCTCAAAAGCCAGGAACCTTCATGCATGTTGTGATCCTGTGATATAGCTCAGTGACATAAACGGAAACTGGCAATGTAGACCAGAAAGTAGCTCAAGATAGTGTTTAATTTTACTACCCTTCAATTAGCAGTTATTGGTACCTTACTGTTTTTTTGTTTTGTTTTGCTTTTTGTGTGCTGCTTTTAAACATCTTTATTTTTGAGTAGAACAATCATTATTCTAGGCCATCTGTTGTGTAGCCATGCCTCCAATTGCTTCAATTGCTAGTAGCTACTTTTCCTTTCAATTTTGAATGTTTGCATTACATTTGTTTGAACTACGACCCTAGAGACTCGTGGACAGTGTCCATTAGTAAGTAAACTTATCTTTAGCTGAGTGAGTATTAGGCATAATTAGGCATAAACAAACCAAATATTGCAATACAATTGAAACAGTGATGAGTGGTACATCACATACCAGGATCAAAAGGTTAGAAAAGTTAGAAAAAAGTTCTCAAATGTACCACAGAGCATTAAAACCCTATCCCAAGCTACTTTAATTGCTTTATCAGGCCAAGAGGCAGGGTTTAGAGTTAGCATGGTGACCTGGGCAATGCCCACCATTCAGCACCTCCTGGGAGCTGAGGACCAAAAAAGGTTCTCTTAGAACTAAGGACCAAAAAAAAGTTCTTCAAGCTAAACTAAAATATAGCAAGGAGCTATAACAGTTTCTCAAAAAAAGTCTTCATGCTAAGCAAAGCGCTATTATGTATTTGTGTCAAACACTTTTGCTAAATTGTAACAAGGAGCTAGTATAGATAATTGCTACAGCTCATAACACACAGACACTGGCTGATTTTCATTGAAACAGCTTTAATTGCGACTGCTTAAATGCTTATTATATTTGCTTGCAGAGACTGATCAGCACCTCTTCTACAGCACCCCCAACAATTTGTGCTTGAGACGACTATACCCTTTGTCCAGCCCTTGCTACGGTTTTGTCTTCCAGCTAAGAAAACTGATCTCAAGTAAAATCAGTTAGCTTCTCCATCAACTCTTCTGGCCTACCTAGGATGCCGTAAGAAGGGGCGATATGAAGGGATATGCTGGTTTTATAAGAACAAAGTTAGATCAAATTTTATTAAGATGTATGCATAATGAGCTATATGATCTACTAGTAAATACAATAGTACCTTGTGATTATACTAACATGCATGTTCTCCTCCTCTCTGACCTTTCATTTGATGGCATTCTGTACTCACAGTTCCCCTCCATCCCTCCTCTCCCGTCTTTCCTAAACAACTTACACCCAGTCACCTTCATGTTCTACTACTTCTTATCACTTGCTCATATTCCTGTGATGTAAACAATGCTGAATACTCTCTCCCACTAAGTATCAATGTTGCATTTCTCACTGTTTCCTTCCATTACATGGTAATACTACACAGCCTTGTTCTTTTTTTCTTTCTTACTTTTGTCCTGGATCTGCAGGTCGGTAGCTTAACTTCTTTGCCAAATTTTTGACATCTTTTAGGTGATGGCATTCCCATTTAATTATTTAATGGAAAAATACTTTTCTTCACAAGGGATGCATTTTTTTGTCTGAACTACTTGCTTTCATAATACATTGTCATATGATCTGTATGGTAATCCTGGAGGCATATATGATGACTGATAATCTTGTAATGAAATGAACTACTATGCTTGCCTTCACTTTGCAACTGTCTGACCCCCAACCAATTTGCTATTGGTCTGTAAAGCATTTTTTTTAAATAAGCTAGCATTATTTCAGATCTGCACATAAAACCCAAACTGTACTACTCAAGCTTATTGATTACACAGTTACACAGAGAGACAAAGGATATTTTACTGATGCACTATTTATATATGTACAAGGCTTCCAATTTACCTGAATCAAAACATATTGTTTACAAGACTACAAGGAAATGGTATTCTGAAAATGTGTTTACATGGATAAATAAATGTCTCCAAAACAGAAACTGACTGCCCAGTTGTAAAACTGTACATCTAGATAATACATATCAAAAAGTGATGCACCACAAGGATCCATATTAGGACCTCTATTTTTGTTTATATTTGCAAACGATATATACTTCTGTAAAGAAAGACTCCAGGTAATACAGTGTATATTTAAAACACAACCTGCAAAACCCAATACCTGAATTACAGGGTGACTTCAATATACTTACTAATGGAGTGCATCAAAGTAATCTAATATTAAATGAGAAAAAAATAATAACATTTATTATTTTCAACAAGAAGCCTCCAGCTTCCAGTGAGCCAAATGATACTTTGTCCCTGCCTGTACCTGCCCTGCTGGACTCACAGAAATCATATCCACTTGAAAATAAACAGCAATGTTAAAAGGACAACAAACTTAATTTTAAAAATCGCATTGGCAACAACATCAAGGCTATCAGTGCAAGCAAGTGTGTTCTGTACAGATCCACTGATACCGAGCTCCAGAATAAAAAAAAAAAATAATTGATGAAATCATACTATTACCTAAAACGTATTCATGTACTACAATGGTAGGTCTGGATGAGCAGGTCCATCCGTCAACAGCAAGATTAATGTTATTAGATATCAGGCAGCTCAGCACCTGAATGTTTCCTAGGCTACTAATCTTCCCCATTTTACCCATAATGCTATGCAAAAAGGCATTCTTCTCCAGATCTCAGTCAAGCCATGCAAAAGAGGAGCATATAACCATAAGAAAGTACAGCAGTGTAAGAACTTACCATAACTGTAGATATTCAACTGATTACAGATGCAATTTTACTAACTGATGAGATTATGTCTAACATATGACTCAAGTTCTAGAGAGCTAGGGGGTACATAAGAGTTGCATGGGGGTGAATTATCAGGGAAATAAATACTAAAGGAGAAGCAGAGGTAAATCATATACAAATACAGAAACTATATAAAGGACATCTACTGTTATGGTAAGTTCTTCTACAACTCTAATATGTCCTTGCTTGGAACAGTGTTGCAGTATTACTAGCTGATGGGAAGATTCCAAAAGCTGCCTAAGTAGAGAGGGAGGAGGACTAAGAAGCTGAACTGGGATTTAAGATTCCTTGAAGGGTGGATCTAACAAATACAGCTATGGACCTGGAAAAACACAGTCTTGCAATGTTTGGCAAATGTGTGAATAGAACACAAAGTAGCTGCTTCTAGAATATATATGGAATCCAGACCTTTGAAAAAGGATCCAGAAGAAGCGACAGCTCTAGTGGAATGTGTTTACCTTTTTCTAGGAGCCGTTTTCAGTTAAAAGAGTTATAAAACAATATAGCAGTAGAAATCCATTTAGAGATTGTTTGTTTAGACACTGGAAAACCTAATGTCTTCTCCTGAAATAAACAAAATATTGATCAGATTTTCTGATACCCTTGGTTTTGTCACAATAAAATCTGAGTTGCCATGGACATCTAAACAGTGAAGGAGTCTCTCTCCTTTGTCTTGGGGTAATGGAAAAAAGGGAGGAAGGTTGATGGACTGAGTGAATGACAGCTCATTGAGTACCTTAAGTATAAAGAAAGAGTTAGTCCTGAGGGTTACCCTGTCCTTGCGGAAGATGAGAGAAGGTGGAGAAACTATAAGGGCTTGCAGCTCTGACACCTCCTTCGCTGAAGTCAGTGCTACAAACAAAACAGTCCTCTGAGGGCAAAACTTATGAGAAAGGGAGGAATCAGGTTTGAATGACAGAAAAGTCAGCTTTTCTAACACATAGTTTAGGTCCCAAGGAGGAACAGTTCTGCTTAGTAGCCTAATGCGTAGGATGCCTTGCAAAAACTGTTTGACCTCAAAACATTCATAGGGAGATGGATCTAAGGGCAGACAAGCAGAGATGGCTCACAAATACACTTTGATAAAAGGAAATTCCAGCCCAGAATTGAGCAGCTCACACTAGTAAGAAAGGAGATCAGGAATACACATTTGGTAATGGTCCTATTTCTTCTACCGGCACCAAACAGAAAACCTTTTTCATTTGGAAATGTAAGATTTCCGTGTAGCATGTTTTCTTGCCTTATGCAATACCTGTGGCACATGCTTTGAAAAAAAGATGCCTGAGCAGAATCAAAATCCATTCATCCAAATGGCTAATCTTAAACTTTGGAGATTTGGATGGATTGGAAAGACCTTGTGTTGCATGCGCAGGTTCATCCTGAGGGCTAATTTGTGGTGAATGTGCTGGGAAGTTGAAAGAGAAGGGTGAAACAATGTTGTCTGGGCCAGCAACATTTTGAGCTTGTCCTTTTTGATTTTGAGGAAGATCATGGGAATCAGGGGGAGATAAGGAAAGGCATAAAGGAATTTCCCCTTCCATTATAAATACATGGTGTCCATATTCCATGCTTCTGGGCATGGTACTCTGGAATAGAACAACCCGAGTTTCCTGTTCAGATTGGAGGCAGAGATCTATTTAAATTGTACCTGACTGATGGAAAATGTGCAGGAAGATTT
The DNA here is from genome assembly GCF_019279795.1 of Protopterus annectens. Taxonomy (NCBI): domain Eukaryota; kingdom Metazoa; phylum Chordata; order Ceratodontiformes; family Protopteridae; genus Protopterus; species Protopterus annectens. Next base: position 640,245,289 of record NC_056733.1, read on the forward strand.
CTTTAACATCTATTTGTGAGGGTCTGCCCTGAATCTGCTCAAGAAGCTTACCACTGTGTTTCTCTGTGATGGAATGTAAACTACCTGTCAGAAAAGGATGCATTAGATAGCAATGTCTCAGCAGTCCTGACTAATCTGCAGAGGTGATAGGACTTTATATAGCACATTATGTGTAAATTTGAAGAGAGCCAGTTCAAGAACTGAAGTGGCAAAACAGCTTTCATTTCCTTGATATTTATATTGTCCTTGCTGTCCCTGTCTGACCAGACTCCCTAGGACCTTTGTGTTCTTGAAACCTGCCCTTCTTGCCAGATCCATGGCATGTGTAAAGCTCCTAGCAAGGGGAAGGAACCAGAAATGGCACTTCTGGAGTGAGTGAAATCTGGTTGATCCAACATACAAATTCCTTCTTGATGAAGGGCAAGATAGAAATTGGGAAGCTTAGGAGGTAGCAGTGCTGAGTCCAAATTGACTTGAGACACCACAGAATCTTCCTTATATGGAGTCTGGCATAAGAAATCATAGGAATTGTTGATGCCATGTACCCAAAGGCTTTCAACATCTATCTTGCTGAAGTCAAATCCAAAGGGAGAAGGGGCTGAAGATAATCTGACAAAAAATGAACTTTGTCTAGAAGAAGGAAAGATGTTGTTGCCTGAATATTTAGCCTGCATCCAAAGAATAACAGGTCTTGGGACAGAATCATAAGAGATGTTTTGAAGTTCAAGGTGAATACCAGATGGTGAAACAGATCTAGTTTGAAGTGCAAAACCTTCCTCAGTTTGTCCCTAGATGAACCCTAGATCAGGAGATGGTTTAGATAATGAAACATTTGAATCCTCTGAAGCAACAAAAGAAAAAAAAATCAATAACAAGAGCAAGACACTTTGTATATACCTTTGGCATAGTGTAAAGACCAAAGGACAAATTAGAAATTTGAAAGTGAAATAGTAAGGTACAAAATCTCAAATATTTCTCCAATCTTGGTAAATGGGAATGTGTTAAGTATGCATTCTTTATATCCAATGTCAAAAGAAAAGCCCGAGGAAGGATCTTTGGAAACAGAGATTGTATTGTCAACATTTGGAAACTTGGCAACTTTAAAAATGTGTTGAGAAATTTTAGATACAGAATAGGACTCCAGTTGCCCTCCTTCCTGGGAATTAAAAAATGTCTGGAATAAAACCTTTTTCACTGCAGGTGAGAAAGAACCAGCTGTATTGCTCCCTGAGAGATCAGGTTGCAAAGAACTGAAATAATCAGGGGGACCTGGCTTGGAGAGAGCTGAGGTATGCCTGAGCAAACTGAAGGAAATTCGAAGATAACCAGTAACTTTTTTGAATGATGGAGAGGACCCATTTGGTTGAAGTTATGGATTCCCAAACTGGAAGATAAAGGGATAGCTTACTGTGGAGAGGGAGAGAGAGGAAGGGGAAAGGTAGGGAGGGAGGAAGGCAGAGGAGGATAGTCATAAGGAGGCTTGTTTTTCAAAAAAGGAGGGTTTAGACCACTTCATATCCTGCTGAGATTTGTCTTTAATTTCTTTTTTTTTTCTTGACTACTTTTTATCCTTTTAAGGAGGTATTTGAATTTTGTGAAAAAGGGGCTACTTTTAGAAGGATAGTTTCTCTGAAACTTTGGTACAGTAGAAAGAAATTCATTCATCCATCCACAACCCTTTTTCACATATGGGGTCATGGTGTCACTTCAACAGTGACATTCATCTAGAGCCATGGTTACACAGTTTTTTATATATATATATATATATATATATATATATATATATATATATATATATATATATATATATCTATATATATAAAATATGGATTCACTTTAGAAGCTCAAAATACTGAAATGTCGAAATTCAGTATTTCGAGCCCATAAAGTGGAATCCTGACAAGAGCGAAAGCTTAGAAGCGCAAATTTCAAAACCTCGAATACCGGAGGTTTTGAATTTCGGGCTTCTGAGGTTCTGCTGTGGTTACAGATTCAGGTAAACGTGTGTGTGTGTTAAGGGTTTTGGGTATGGGCTGTTGTGTGTGTTAGTGTGTTTTGTTGCTGTGGTGTGTGTGTGCAAGCAGAATGTAGCTTGTGTGGTGGTGTTGTGTGTGTGTTTTTTTGTAGTGCGACCTTGTATTTAGAATATTTAAGTAGGGGGGGTGTGGGGGTGCAGACCCCCACATGGAGGGTGCAGGGGGGCTTGCCCCCCTTCTTTTATGTAGTGGAGAGCTTGTGTTTGTGTGTGGGGAGGATGGTGTGTGTGTGTGTGTGTGTGTGTGTGTGTGTGTGTGTGTGTGTGTGTGTGTGTGTGTGTGTGTGTGTGTGTGTGTCCAGTAGTAGCGTGAAATTCAAAATCTCCGGTGTGCGAAATTTTGAATTTCGCGCTTCTGAGTTTTCTATGTTTCAAAAATTCGACTTTATAGTTTCAAAATACTGAATTTTGACATTTCAGTGCTTCGAGGATATAAAGTGAATCTATAGATATATATATATATATATATATATATATATATATATATATATATATATATATATATATATACACAGACATATACATACAAACATATATATATATATACATACATATAAAGTGTATGTGTATACCAAGTTTATAAAGCAGAAAGGAATATTTGCTTAAAATATCACATTTTCTTGCCTCGCTCCTGCAAACTTTTGAAAAGGTCTGCAGTAGCAGGTCCAGAAAGGTGCTCTCTGTCCAGATGGGAGTCCAAAAGTTTGGACTTAGCATCATCTATAAAGACTGAAATTTTAGTCAAGAAAGTCTTCCTAGTACAGAACCTGTAGCAGCTAATCTAGAAGATGAATCAGCTGCATTGTAACTTCATTTAATGGACTGCCCAGCCACTTCAGAGGCAGAATTCAGAAGGGAAAGAGCAGTTTTATTGTCTGATCTGGCATGTTAGAAAGACGCTTATTCAGTTACCCCCCAAAAGATAAAAGGCATCTTTTCATATGAGCCTGATAGTTAATGGCATAAAAGGAGAGCGTGGCTGATATGTATATCTTTTGACAGATCCCATTCAGAAGCCTGAATTTTGAAAATGTCGAATTTCATCTGGTCAAGACAATATGATCAACTTTTCAGAAAGTCAAACTTCAGACAACAACAAAAAAAGAAGTTATGTACTCACCATAATGTTTCATCTGTGTTGTCTATTTTCATTCTTCCTCAACTGTTGGGTTCAGAACCAAACCTGGGGTCCAACTTGACTGTTACTAATGCTCATAGTAACCAAAAAGCTCTCAACCTTTTCCCTTGCCCATAATGCACCAACCACTAACATACACCAGATCTTGTTTGTTGATTTACCTAAAGTGGTATCTAGCAATGTGCATGCATAAAGACACCTATATTTGTTTATGTCGTACAGAAGGAACTATATCTGGTATATAATGAGTAATAAAGGTATGAGGATTTGCCCAGGTTGTAGCTGCACATATGTCATCCATGGAAGCTCTGGATAGAAACACTGAAAAAGATGCCATAGACCAAGTTGAATGGGCTCTTACAGGTTTAGTTAAGTTTAGACCCAACTTGTTATAGATAAAAGAAATACAATCAGTCTGCCATCTGGCTAGAGTTATATTTGCAACTCGCATACCCAATTTCAAATCTGCAAAGGAAAGAAACAATTGGTCTGTCTTCCTGATTCCTTTTGTCCTATGTAAGTAAAAACATAATTATCTGTGAACATCCAATAAATGCAACATACATTCACCTTTGTTTGTAAATTTAGGAAAGAATACTGGCTAATTAATGAATTGATTGATATTGGATTCTGACACCACCTAGGGAAGGAAAGACACATTGGTACATAATGTAACTCTATCCTTATGAAAATCAAATAGGGAGGTTTCAATGACAAAGCTTGAAGTTCTGAAATTCTTCTGACTGAGGTAATGGCCACTAGAAAGACAGTTTTCCAAGTCAGAAACTTAAGGTCACATTTAGCTGTTGGTTCAAAGGGGAAACGAATTAAGGCCTGCACTACCAAGTTCAAGTCCCATAGTAGATTAGGATCTTTATATGGGGGTCTCAATAGAACAGTGTCTCTCAAGAAAGCTTTACAAAGTTTAGAAGAGGCCACAGAAGAATTTTCAAATCCAATATGAAAATTAGATAATGCTGCTAATTGAACCTTAATGGTAGAGGAGCTCACTCATTCATTAAAGATCAAAGCCAAAAAATTCATGTATGCTATGTATCGGAGCTGAGAAGGGGTCAATATGTTTTTGTTGTGCCCAGTAAACAAACCTTTTCCATTTACTTGTATAAAGCTTTCTTGTTGAAGGGTTATGGGAAGATAAAGGATATGATGGACAAGGGAAGAGAGCATCAGTTGTCTGGCTATTAATGGAATTGGAGAAACCATGCTGTTAGCTTCAATTTTGAGATATCCAGATGAACCATATCAGTCGGATGTAACAGGAGATCTGGAATCACATCCAGAACCCAAGGTTGGCAAAGAAAATGAGGCCACAGGAAGGGGAACCAAATCTGATGAGGCTAGTAAGGTGCAATGAGGATGACTTCAGCCTGGTGGCTTTATGCAGGAATTTCAGAATTAGAGGAATTGGTGGATAAGCATACAATACATCGGAGGGCAAATAGTGAAGTAGAGTGTCCCTCAGTGAGTCCTCTGAGGGTGGATTAGGGCAAAGTAGCTGCTGTTGTTTAGGGGAGAAGCAAAAAGACTGCAGCAAGGCTGGGTCCATCGGTGGAAAATCATTTCTGCCACTTTCATGCTAAGAGACCACTTGTGAGGCAGAAGAATGGACATGCTCAATTTGTCTGCTATCACGTTGGATTTCCCCTGAATGTGCATTACTATGAGAAAGTGGTTGGATGAGATCACCCATTGCCACACTCTGAGTGCTTCACAACAAAAGGGATAAAATCTGGTTCCACCTTGTTTGTTGATGTACCAAACCACTGACATATTGTCTGTTTGAACTGCAATTGTCTATAAAGAGAGTGAGTCCTGGAAGGCCTGCAGTGCTAAAAGCACTGCTCTCATCTCCAGGACATTGATACATTGATATGCAAAAGTTGGCCTCTTTGGGGGGACCAAGTGCCTTGGACTGTTCTTGCCAGAACGTGCCCCCCCCCCCCAATCTGGGAAGCATCCATGTTCACTATGGCTTTGGGCTGAGTGAAAATGAAAGGATGACCTTGTAGAACTTAATCAGAATGAATCCACCACCAGAGGTATATCATGCATGCCAGAGTGATTCTTATTTCAGTTGACATATGCTGGTAAAGAATAGACCATTGTGTTGCTAGCATCCATTGAAGAATTCTCATATGAAATCTTGCTAGAAGAACTAAGATTATGGCAGCTGACACTGACACCAAGGCTTGAAGGATCAATGGAGCTGAAATGTTGGTAGTGTGAATTATTCCCTTGACTTGGAATCTGATAGTCTGTACTCTTGAGAGAGGAAGAGAAGCTGTCACTGATGTCATGTTGAAGACTGCTGCTCTGAATTCCAAAATTTGAGTTGGTTGTAGGTGAAACTTGTCGTAGGTTATGGTTATCCCCAGATGAAAACAAATCTGAAGTATCTGATCCTTTGCCCTTTTTATCAGATGCCTGGTTGGGGAGCTAATGAGCCCATCGTCTAGATATGGAAACACATTGAATCCCTGCAGTCTCAAGTGAGTTCCCGCCATGCATTTGGTAAACACACTGGGAGCTGTGGTGTGGCCAAAGGGCAGTGCTCTGAACTGGTAGTGACTGGCTCCCAGCCAGAAGAGTAAGTACCTTCTAGATTGTCTGTTCATCTTTATGTGATTTTATGTGATAGTATGCATCCTGAAGATCTATCAAGCACATCCAGTCATCCTTGCCCAGGAAGGGGAGAATGCACTGAACTGTGAACTTCTGAAACTTTGCATGTCAAACTGACTTGTTCAATATGCTGAGATCCAAAATTGGTCTACAGTCCCCTGTTTTCTTTGGCACTAAAAAGGATCTTGAGTAAGTTCTGGATTCTGTCTGATCTGGCTGGACCTCTTGGATGACTCTTTTTTTTCTAGCAGCTTTTGTATTTCTAGTGCTGCTACTTTTCCCTGACTGGGTGGAACATTGGGAATTTTGCATACAGCTGGAGGTGGAAGGCAAAAGGGAATTATATAACCTCCAGAAATAATCCTCTGCACCCAGGTGTCTCTTGTTATGTCTTGCCAAGGTCTCTGGTGCAGGGATAATCAACCCCAGATTGCCTCCAGAGCTGGACAATCGGGCTTCTTTTTAGAAGTGCTGGTAGTGTCTATCAGAGAAAGAATCTCTGGACCCATGGTTTTGCGGGCCTCATCTACTAGGGGGTTATCATCATCTATTAGAATTCCCCCCTCTGACCCTAGGGGAACTTTCTCAACATGTGTCCTGGAAAGGACCCTGGGACTTTTTGAACACCATTTTCTAACCAGCACATTGATTCCTAGAAAAGGATCATTGAGGAGTCAAAAAATGTACACCCAGTGCAGAGAGGTTCCTTCCATCCTTCTCACACCTGGATAAGTTTCCTCACTTTTGGGCCAAACAGTGAACTGATGTCAAAGGGAGCATTGATGAATGGGGACATGAAGGGCTCCAAAAATCACATAAGCACATCCAGATATGCCTCCTAATGTATATACCTGAACCTGCTGCCTTTCAGGCACCTTCAACTGCATGCAAAATAAGCCTCACGGATGTATTTAAGATGGGTTGGTGAGTAGCCAACTGAGAGGCCACAGAGGATTGACCCAAAGCAGTAACAGTTCCTAAAAGGGACTTTGAAAGTTCCTTGATCAAACCCCTTTCTAATCTAGTAAAATGTGCCAAATAGTTCCGCGACCAAAAAGCAAATGTCACTGATGCATAGACATGCTTCCTAAACCTGTCCATGGCCCTAGATTCCCTGTTAGAGGGATCAACAGAGGAACTTTGTTCAGCAAGTTCCTTCTTAGTGGTTGCCACCATGACCATGGCAGTCACGGGCACCCTCTTACTCCAAAATTCCTTTCCAACTGGTAGGGCCAGAATCCAATCTGGCCTCTTAGGGAGTGTCTCAACTGAGTCAGGCTCCGTCCGTGCCATGAAACCAAATCAATGAGCTGGTAGATTGGCCAGCTCCAAAGGCCTCCAGAAATACTGATTCCTCTGGTGAAGGGTTGCTGGAGGTCCAACCACCCCTCTGTTTTCAGGATCTCATGATTATTTCCAAATGACACATCTTCCAGAGGTGATTGCGGGGAACTTTCTCCCTCATCAAAATCAGTATCCTCAGTGACTGACACTTGTGGAGCATCTAAGTGCCTCCTCTTGCACTTTCTCTTCCTAGGGATTTCCACAGTGGGATCAGTGGGATGCTCCAGTGAAGTGTCAAAAGAGATCGTAATACTCTGCTAGGTGGTCTGGGGGTCTCAAGCTGACTGCCCCTGTGGTGTAGAATTATGTGGTTCCAAGTACAGAGACATCTGGGAACTAGACTGAAGTTTCAAGGGGGTAGAAGCCATACATTCTGTTGGAGCAGAAGATACTCTCTTCACTACCTTAAAGGCAGACTGCCCAGGAGAGAAGGAAAACCCCAGCTCTGAGAAGGCAGGCTTCTGAACCACTGTCTCCCTCTTCCCTGAAAGCAATCTGCCCAAGGAGGAAGTCAGAGCTGAGATATCCAATGCCAAAGCACCAAGGTGCAGAGATGGCTCTGAAACCCTTGGAGTCAACTCCAATGTCTCTAATCTGACAAGAAAGCTTTGGTTCTGACAGTTATCCAGATCCAAGGATATCAGAGCCGGAGCACCCAGAGCTAGCTTTGGATCCAAAGATATGGTTATCTTTTGTTCCAAGCCAGACAGACCCAGAAGGTTTGGATCCAGGGACTCTGACGCAAACAGAGGGATCAGTGAAAGAGCAAGAAGTGGTGGTGTGGTAGATGGACAGGCCTCCTGACCCGAGAGGGTAGGAGCCAGTAAAACACCCATCTGAATCTGCATGAAGAGAAAATTTCTCATCATTCTGTCCTCATCTTCCTCAGTCAAACTTCTGGATAAACGAGTCGAGACAAGGGAAGATGACTTGGATTTTCATCTCTCCAAAAAAGGTGAGGGAACCCTGGAAGGCACAGAGTCATAAGAAGGAGAATATCTAGTCCTAGGAAGAATTATTGGATCTGAAGTAGTCTGATCTAGTCAGATACATGGGTTTCCTTGTCGGAGCCGTGGACGTAGGATCCACCATTTTTTTTTCTGCAGATCCAAAGGGGAGGTACTTTGAGAAGCTTTTGGATCTGACTTTGGTCTCTTCCTTGATGGCTCTGAGGAAGGAATTGAGGAAGTAAAAGGTCTAGGAGACTTTGATAGGGACTCCTTAGCTTTAATACTGGGGGATTGAGCCTCAGCAATAGAATCACTAAAAGAGGATAGAAGTAAACCTTTAAAGATAAGCTTATTTTTCCTATCCACCAGAGCCCTGGGATTAAAATTTCTACAAATGGAACAATCCTCCTGAAGATGTTGAGGGCCTAAACAATGAACACAAAGGGTATGAGCATCTGAAATAGGCAATTTGCATCCACATTTCAGATACTTCTTAAAACCAGCAGGTACTTTTTCAGACATGCTTGCAATAAAAAGAGAAAAAGTGAGATGGAAGAAAAACTCTTTTCTTTTTTATATAGTGGTGGTACAGAAAGAAAGGAAAGAGAATACCAACAATGGTAACCAGTACTGCACTAACATGTAAGACAGCAAAAGAGGATAATGGATTACCAACAATGATAACTGTTGGGATGCTGGATGGGCAGATTGGTGTGACGAGGGAGATGATTTTTCTGAGCTATTATACAGATTAGGAATTGCCTAGACATGGCAAGGCCTTGTTATTTCCAATCATGGTGGCTGCCAAAAAAGCAATTACTAGAAAATAGAAATCAAAATCTAAACCAACTATATTGGAAGCAGTGAAAATAGTAAGAGATACAACAACTGGAACTGAGATCTTTAGAAAAAGGTAGGAACAAACAAAATAGGAAAAAAATGGGAATTGTGGGAACAATACATACAGGGAAGGAATGAGGTTTAAAACACATCAGGACTTAAATGAGCTATGTAATGTTTGACTGAAAATGACTGGGTAGATTATAAGTGATGTATGATGTTTGCAACTAGGATTGTGTCGGTGTGGTTTGTTTTCATTTATATAAATGTATGATTGTTTATGCCATAAGTGATGGTTTACTAAAGATGTTTCATGTTTAAAAAAGGGGCAGGAATTGAATAATTTATGCACTGTTGCTTAGGTTATATGATATATAGCAATATATGTGAAGCATAATATTTGTTAATTTTTAACTTGTTAATACAGTTTGATTACTTTTATATAAATGTGCTTATGTCACAAGTGATAATTTAATAAAGGTGTTTAAAATGGTAAAATAGAAATACAATAATGTAAAAAGGATAAGGGAATAATATATATATATATATATATATATATATATATATATATATATATATATATATATATATATATATATATATATATATATATATATATATATATATATATATATGGGTCCCCTTCATATAAACTAAATCCCACTTACCCGACTTTCATAACATCGAGCCAAGAACACCGAATGTCCAAAACACTGACCACTCAGAACACAACTTTTAACTAACAGTAAGTAACTGCTTGGCCAGCATGTTGACCTTTGCCCCTGACCTCTATGATAGTGTGATCTCAGAATTAGTATATTTAGTTAGGGAAGGTGTGGGGGGGGTGAAGCCCCCAAAGTGGCTGTGTTTTCTTTGTTTCCATTTCAGGTTATCGGGTTGGCCAATGGGTTACTTACCTTTAGTCACATGTCGGTGTTCCGAGTTGTCGGCCCAATGTTATGAAAGTCGGGTAAGTGGGATTTTGTTTATATAAAGCAGACCCATATATATATATATATATATATATATATATATATATATATATATATACATACATACATACATACAGAGAGAGAGAGATAAGATGAGATTAAAGAGAAAAACTACATATATATATATATTAATGAAATTTGAGAGCTATGTCTGAATACATCTTTTTGCGAAAAGTGGCAAACAAGATCTGGGGTATGTTAGAGGTTGGTGCATTATGGGCAAGGGAGAAGCTCGAGAGCTTTTTGGTTACCACAAGTTTTAGCAATGGCCAAGTTGGATCCAAGGTTCAGATTCGAACCCAACAGTTGAGGATAGAATGAAAATTGATAATATCATATTCTATGCTTTTGAAGGGGGGCAAGCCCCCCTGCACCCCCACACCCCCTTGCTTATTATACATACCAAATCTGAAATTGCACTACAGTGGGAAGAGGGTAAATTCCCTGATTCTCACTGCACTGCAATATCCATTCAAAAGCTTTGACTTTCTGAATGGTCTCAAACATATGAGGTTTGACTTTCTGAAGAGTTGAGCATCTGAATGGGTCCCCTTTTGACATGCCTGTCTGTAGCTCTGCTGTCTTTATCATTGAGCAGAACATTGAAACAGAGAAGCATCTTGGTAGGTTTATGACATGTCAAGGAAACAATTACAGTGTCAGAAGAAGGATTTTTGTACAAAAAGGTATGAGTGTCAGGAGTCTTATAGAATCGGTCAGATTTCTTAGGGGTAGGGAGCTGGGATTCTGGATTAAGAGAAGCAGTACTAAAGGTATCCCTTAAGGCTTCCAAAACAGCAGAAATGGCAGAAGGTTTAGTAACTCCTACATACAAAAGTTCATAGTATTTTTTGAATGTCTGACACCTGCTTTCCTTCCCATTGAAAATTGTGTATATTTTTAGAACTCTATTTCCTATTAAGAGCTCTAGTAATGGAGAATCAGGGGACATGGTGTCTTTGTTTTCAGATTCAAAATCTACAAGTGAATGAATCTGGGAAGAATATGCTAAAGAGTCAATATCAGATTCAGTCATTATCCTCAGAGTAAAAAATCTCTATGCCTCTTAAGAGACAGCAAAAGAAAACAAAAGAACTTGGGGGGGCTTATAGGACATAATGACATTGAAAGGCCTATGAGAAAAAATATGCTATTCCTTCAGTGGGTCTTTGGCAGGCTGTTGAGAGGGACAGGTATGTTTAGTCTTCTGCTTCACAACATAGTGGCTTTAACCCTGATGTACACCAATAAGGAAGCCAGGGACGTATTCCCTTATGAGAATTTGAGGAATACCATCAGGTCCCTCTGGTATAACTAGCCATAGTTCTCCTTTCCTGCCCAAAGCATATATCTTATCATTCAGGATAGAAGTGTAAGAAAGTTGCACCATATCAGCCTCCAATGAGGCCATGATAGAGGGAGCAGCCAAAGAACCTAGGTAGTCCAAGGACTCATCACAAGGCACAGTAGAGACATCTGGTCCAACCAGACAGCCAAGCCTTCAGGCTTACATTTCTTTAGTTTCTTTTTCAGCAGAAGAGGGACATATGAATAGGAAGTCTTTGAAGCCATTTTACCCTGTTTTAGCTCCTTTTGCCTTTGGTTGTCTAGTAAAATTTTTAAACAAAGATAAACAGCTCTTAAGGGTCTTAGGAACAAATGATTGGCAAATGGAACGGTCTTTAAAATTTTGACTAGCACCAACACACAATAAACACTTAGAGTGATTGTCGCTGTAAGGAATATTCCTCCTACATTCACATTTTCCTCCATCAATCACATTTTCCTCCATATGGATGACATGAAATAACATATTTTAGTCACAAAAAATGAAGAAAAGGAAGGGTCCCCAACAGTGAAATTTATCTGTCCAAGGCAATGGACAATGACATGGATCATATGGCTGACACTCTGAAGATGAATCAGAGGTTCAATGCTTGGGCTAGTGGCAAGAAAGTTTCCAATACATCTGTTATGCACTTGCTGTCTCTTTCACACTTTAGTCAGACAGACTAATGACACTAGAGGAAGGCACCCAGGCATTGTTACTTTGGCCAGATGTATAACTATGCATCTCAGATATCCCATCAATTAGTAATAGCATAACAGTGATCTAAGAAAGGACATCAGTAATGACATCTAGATCACTTAGCAACATGCATTAACATATGGGAAAAAAACAACATGCACTCATCAAAAGAGCATTACTAAAGATAACTTTAGTGTCCTCGGTGGAATCTGTTATAAGTTGTCAGGCACAAAAGTGCTGTCATCTGTGAATGCATTTTATATTTAAGCTGTGTATTTATCAACTCACTCAGTAAATGCTGCATATCATCTGGTAGTTGTTGCTGTAATCTGACCACATGTGTAAGACACTGTACAGTCCTCAAAGAAAAAAGCACAGGGTGCATAAACACACTTCCATAATCTGTCTATGGCTAATGATCTAATACAAGGATGGACAGCAAGACTTTCCATTGTCACAGCCTTTTTAAAGGTTAGTCATGGCCACAGCAGAATCAAGTATGACAGCTGCAATGCAACACATACAGTCCTTGGAATCATGGAAAATCCTGTCTAGTTTCCTTGAGACAGGTGCCACAACATCAGGGCTTTCATGTACAGTTTGTATCTCCAGTTGGACCATACTGTCTATGGGAAGGTCCACATAGGAAGAAGACTAGAGAGTCTAGAAAGACTTCTGGACAGTCTTTGCGAAGAGGGTTCAGGCTCCATGGTCTATTCCCCTTCTCTGTACCATCAAAAAAGTCCATAACTTTGCGGTCTATATTAGAACATCGAAGTTTCAAAACTTCAAATGTTCTAATATCGAACCCCATTCAGCAAAAGCTGAAAACATCGAACATACAGAACAGCAAATTTTTTCCTAGGGAAAAATTTTGCTGTTACAAAACACATACACAAAACACAAGCACACCAAACAAACAGCAATCCACACACATACACCTAAAATTTTACACCTAACCCTACACTAAACTAAACACACCACAAACTATCCACTTACCTTAACCCAAACCCTAACCCTAAGGTCCATTATCGCACACTCACCTCACCCGCGCCCTAACCCTAACTCACCTACCCCGCACTCATTCGCACACTTACCTGAACCCGACCTGTAACTTTCCACCACAGCGCTGAAAATACCGAAGCAACAGAAACGGACAACCAAATTCTTTCCCTAGGAAAAAATTTGTTTTTCTGTTGCTTCGATATTTTCAGCTTTCGCTGAGTAGGGTTCGATATTAGAACATTCGAAGTTTTGAAACTTCAATGTTCTAATACAGACCCTAAATTTGGGGTTGTAGGGGAATCTGTGCCATCTTCATTTTCTGTATCTGTAGAGGGAGATGCTGAAGGAAAGCCTGCAAGCTTCCTCTCTTATGTATGTTTCTTACACATCTTCAGAGGTGATAAGCAGAGCATCATGAAGAAGCTCAGAATGGTCCAGATATTGCAGAAGGACCTTATATGAGGTTTATGAATCTTTTGCTCCTGCTGTTCAAAATGGTGGATAACTAGAGATCCATGCAAAAGAGGCTGACATCATATGGGGGGGGGTGCATGCATAAAGTGTGGCATATGCAGAACTGTATGTATTACCCACACTGATAATGATGCCAATGAAGTACTCACAGTGAAGGACATTGGGCTCTAATGCCAAAGATTAAAACCCAAGATCATCATCACAGACTTAATCTCAACTTTGACTTAGACCACCCAACTTCCTCTGTTTGAACAGACAAATGCATCACCCAAAGGCCCAACATCAAAGGCCTCAACCCAAAAGGGCATCTCCACTGAGATCAGCACCAGTGTCAAAAAAAAATAAAATCTGAGTTCAAACTTGAGGGTCCAACTCTGCCCCTGGGACTGAATAACCGAGCAATTTCACAGCAGCATTAAAATTTAGTATGTCAGAATATGTACTGAAGGTTTGAGTTTTGAAATCAAGGCCACAGCTGACTTCAATAAGTCTGCCAGTGTCAACAACAATGCCTGGTAGACTAACTCTGGCCTCCTTGGTACTGGCAATGAGATAGAAGCCAATCAGGAAAATAAAAAAAAAAAGGTCTGAGAAAAGGTAGAAAATGGCATAATGCCAGTATCCAGCTTAGAACAAGTGGGGGACAGGCATTCTTTGCTTGACTCTAATAAAGATCTCAAGCTCATAATATGATGAACTTCTCTATCGTTAAAGAAGACAAACTGTATATCATGACCATTTCATCATGAGAATTTTTTTTGACTGGCAGCTTAAAAATACCAGCAACAGAGTCACAGAAGGTACTTTTTCCCCTCCAATGTAGGCTTTTTAAATCATAGAACTGGAGTGGGTTACCTATGTTTATCTGTCTTGGGCTTTTGCCTATTACCGTGCTTAGGAGGCTCAGCCTAATTATCAACTATTCCAGCCCTGAAGATCAAAGTCAGCCCCAAAGCAGCACTCAAGGTTGATGCTCCAATGTGGAGAGCATAAGAGACCTTAATCCATTTTAAACAATGTTGACTTGTTTATTCTCTCTCATATAGTACTGAGTAAAACTTTTACAAATCTTACAAACAGTTTCAAATTGTTCTTCTCCCAAACAATAAACACATTTGGAATGTTTGCCTGAAACAGTATTTTTGAGTGTATTTATACTGTGAAAATGCTTTACTACACATAATTATGACCAAACTAGTAGTAATTGATAAAACACAGCTCATAGGTTGGTACTAGGCTATCAACTCTAGGGCCTATACAAGTCTAGCCATAACAATTCCCTGGCTATTTCTTCCCACAGTATTTACTTCCCTGGACCCCTGTCTAGCAGGGTGACTGACGTGATCCCTGGGGTGAATTTCCTATCTCCCATCCAATCATCAAGGTTTCTTTTAAAGGGGGTCAATGAGGTGCTTTGCTTGACATGTATGGGCAGTCTATTCCAGAGTCTGGGGAGTCTCTACGTCAGGAACCTATCCCTCCAGCATGTTTTGTTCATTGTGATGACAAGGTTCAGATCCTTGGAGCATGTGGCTCTGAGAGATTGGGATTTCTTTAAGTGTAGCATGTCCAACAGCTCTGGGTTTGAAATGGCCTTGTATGTTAAGCAGAGATCACCTCTGAGTAGACGATATGTGACAGATTATAGATGGAGTTTTTTTAGATGGTCAGCATAGGGCATCTGCTTTAGGCCTGTGATTCTTTTAGTGAGGTATTTCTGCAGCCTTTCCAGTTGTTGCAGATGTCTTGAGAGGTACATACCAAACGGGGCATTGTATTCTATAATGGGTCTAATGAGGAATGAGTACAGTGGGACAATGAACTCCTTTTTTCGGGATGAAAAGCCCTTAGTGATGACTGTTGTGGTGATGTGGTTATTATTCAGAGAAGTAGATGCCAAACAAGAGCGGTCTCAGGACCGAACCCTGAAGTACTCCACTTGTCACTTGTCTGGAGCTAGATTTGGAGTCGGCTACTTTTACAGTGTGGGTTCTATCAGTAAGCCAGCTGGCAACCCATCAAGTGACGTAGGGATTAATGCCCAGCTTAGTAAGTTTATCTATAATTCCAGAATGGGGGATGGTGTCGAAGGCCTTGGTGAGGTCCAGATAGGCTGTGTGGACCACCTTACCCTTGTCCATGGCTGTGGAGACTGATTCGAAAAAGTCAGTCAGGTTCAGGAGACAAGATCGGCCCTTCACGAACCCAAACTGAGTGGGGTCCAGTGTTTGAAGGTTGCCGATGTCTTTGTTTATAAGTTCCATGATAATATATTCCATGACCTTGCAGATAAGGCTCGTCAGACTGATGGGGCAGTAGTTCCTGGGATCCAAGTTGGATCCTCCCTTGTGGAGTGGGATAACTGTAGCTGTGCCCCCCTCAGTGGCATGAAGCCTGAAGTGAGGCTATGATTAAACATGACACTTAGGTGAGGTGCTAGTTCATTTTGTAGTTCATGTAGTACACAGCCAGGGATGTTGTCTGGTCCCATGGATGCTGTATTCTTAGCTTTGGAGAGTGCATTTTTTACCTGTGTTGCCGTTATTACCGGAATTTTCTTTCGGTACTGAGATGGGCCCTTTAGGGAGTGAGAGGGGAGTGAAGTTTGCACTGAATCGATCTGCCAGGATATTGGCAATATCCTTGGGATCAGTATATTTAATGCTATTCTGTTGTAGCTCAAAGCACATCTGAGCATTGCCATTTAGATTCTTGACATAGCTATACAATACCTTGTGGTTATCTTTGGAATCTTTGGCAATTTTATTTTCGTAACTAGCTTTGGAGGATTTTATGAGGGATCTCAGCTTCTTACTGAGGCTGGTAAGGGAGTTTTTTGCATCCTGGGATTTTCCTCTTTTCTTCAACAGTTTCTTCCTTTTATTGTAAAGTTTGTTTATGGCAAGGAACCACCAGATTGGCTTCCTTTTTTTTGGAGGAGAGTATCTTGGTTCTGTTGGGGATGGCACGATTCATGCACGAGTGGATGTGCTCGTACAGTGCCTTAGTGTAGGATTCAGCAGTCGAATGTTCAGTTCCCGTTTGCATGTGTCATGGAGTTTGTCACTTCTGACTTGAGTAGCATGAAGTTGGCTTTGGAGAAGTTTTTTACGGATGTTTCCTTACTGGGGGTGGGGGTGGGATGTGGATCCTAATCAGAAACAACAGCTACAAGCTACAGAAATCTTCACAAAGCAATAAAGCAGTAGACTACAGAGCAAAGCAACAGACTACTGCAAAGAATGAGTTGAGAAAATACTTTTGGGTTAGGGAAAGGGAATAGAAGATACTAAAACTGACCAAAAAAAGGTCTGATCTGCAACATAAATTAAGAGTACGAGTAAGGGACAGATATTTAAAGTACAATCAGGCAATACTGCTTTTAAGAATTTTTTGACAATAAAAGCTTTAAAATTCAAAACATAGCCTGGGACCATTTCTCAGGTGTGACTTCTTTTAGCACACCAGAAATAAGATGTGGAAGGAGGGATTATTCACACAGCATTATGGGTAAAAGAGAAGGAACAGGTGCTGAGTTGCCATTAGGCCTGCTATTGATGAAGATGGACCTCCGCATAACAGACACTTTTTGATGGCACAGAGGCTATACAGAACCATAAAAATGTATTTTGAAAAATATCTACAACACACAACAAAACTAAACTCAGCAACTGATCGGCCTACCTATACACAACACACCACACAATCTGAGTCACTGTCAATGGATGATATATGAAGACAAGCCCAAATGTATCCATTTCTCACACATCACAAAATAACTATACAATTGTATTTGTCTAAAACTAACATGCGCTACAGTCATATTCTACATCGGCAACTTAGATCAAAGCCTACTAAAAATAAATAAGACCAGCTTAAGGATAGGAAACAGGGCGCCACATAATTACCTGTTGACCAAAATAAAGAAACTGTCTATTATCTTAAATTATTATTATTATCTAAGAATTAACAACTACGCAACCTTTAACTCTATATAGCCACCACTATCTAACCACCACTGCCTTACTCTCCTTTCCTAACACTATCCTTCAGCATAAAAACAATGGCTATCTCTCCTCTGCTACTTTCCTAGACTTATCTAAAGCATTTGACATGGTCCCACACAAACAACTCATCTCTGTCCTCAATACCCTATTCTTCTCTCGATCAGTCATCAACTGGTTTCAGAGTTACCTGTCTGACCCTTGTTTGCTGTAGCATAGACTAGATCCAGGCCTGCTGAATCTAGCTTTGTTTATATGCTTGTTGTTTGTTTGCTTGTTATTTCCCTGGAATGCTAATTTCACCTAATACGCGGCTTCTCAGCGCTTCTGTGGATCACTAGTGATATCTGCATTGCTTACTGTACTTATTTCCTTGTTTCACTTGAAAGAAAGTTACTGTTTGTCGTTTTTGCATTTAAGTTACCTGTAACACGTTGCACTTAAGTTACCTGGCACTTGCTCACTAAAGCAATTATATAAGTCAGCACTAAAAATTAAAAGCACTACACCCTCACTCCCCACAGGCCCTGGTTTTCAATTATTAAGGAATTCCCAATATTATTCTAGCATGTCCAAAGGTCAGTTGTCAATCTCCTCTCCGATCCAGCTGGTGAATCTGGGAATCTTGAGGCAATGTTACAACTGCCTCATGTATACAGACAACCCTCTCCTCCTCCCAACAAATTCCAACACATGTGAGATATGCAACCATATAGCCAAACTGAAGGCTAAGCTCTCTCAACTCAGCACTGGCATAACCAGTCAGGAGGAGAAGGAAACCACACTCACTACAATTCCAGTCTCACATAGACCTACCACGACAGCAAACCAAAAGTACAGTTTTGTACCTACCATAAATGTAGATGTCCGATAGGTATGCATCTGCAGTCCTAACAAATGGGTTGTCCTGCCTCAGGCAGCCCTTCGGTCGGCCGGATTCCAAAGTCTGGGTCTGGCCTCGGCTGATGTCGCACTTCACCCGACGTCATAGCTGCTTGGGTATAAAGGCATCAGCCGACGCCATTTTCCTCAGTGTTTCTTGCCCCAGATGCCAGGTGCCCTCTAGGAAGGCTAAATTTGGATAAATGCAGATAATTCCAAACAGTAGAAAGCTAAATATATATATACATATATACATACAAACAAATACACCATAATAGATTCCCCCAGCTAGCTAAATGAGGGGTAAGTACCCTAGGAATACCACAGAGGGGAAGGTGGGTGGGTAATCCTGACTGCAGATGCATACCTACCGGACATACATTTATGGTAGGTACAAAACTGTACTATGTCCTTCAAGGATGCATCTGCAGTCCTAACAAATGGGTAGAATACCATAGCCAAACTGGGGGAGGAGGCACTAAGATAATGATGGTGTAGTTAAGATCCCTTTTAAAACAGCAGTTGCAAAACCTGCTCGGGATCTGGAGTATAAAGGAAGATTATAATGCTTGGCAAATGTATGCATGGAGCTCCAAGTAGCAGCTTCTAAAATGTCTTTGGTAGCCACTCCTCGTAGGAAAGCTGTAGTGGTGGCTGTAGCTCTTGTGGAATGAGGCCTGATATTTTCAGGAGTTGTCTTTCCATGAAATGAGTAGCAGAATCGAATGCAATTTCCTATCCATTTTGAGATTGTCTGTTTTGAAATTGCTTTTCCTTGCACTCCTGTTGCATATGCTACCAGAAGCTGGTCAGTTTTTCTGCTGGCCTTGGTTCTGTCCAGATAGTAGCGCAGTTGTCTGTGCACATCCAAGGTGTGTACTAGTTTTTCCCCCCTGTTCTGTGGGTTGGGGAAGAATGTAGGTAAATGTATAGCTTGGTTCAAGGATACCCTGGATACCACCTTTGGCATAAAAGTAGGATTGGTTCTCAGAGACACTCTATCCTGATGGAAGATAAGGAAAGGCTGTACTGCCATTAATGCCTGTAACTCAGATACCCTTCTTGCTGAAGTGATTGCTAGCAGGAAGGCAGTTTTCCAAGATAAGAACTGTAAGTCTGCTGTTGCTGCTGGTTCAAAAGGGGGAAGTGTTAATTTTTCTAGCACAAAATTGAGATCCCATGCAGGCAAAGGTGGTTTCCTTGGAGGCTTTACATTTTTGATCCCTCTCAGAAATTGTCTGAGGAGAGGATGAGAGAAGACCGGAGGATCCATGTTGTACTCTGCTGAAATTGCTGATGCATGTATCTTAATGGAAGAATAGGACAGGCCATTGTGGAACAGTTCTGCTAAGTATTCCAGGATGTGTGGTAGGTTTGCTAGTGAGACATTTTCTCCCTTTTTTGCACTCCAAATGAGGAATCTTTTCCATTTGGCTGAATATGTTTTCCTTGTGGAGGGTCTGCGAGCCTCCAGGATAATGTCCTTAACCCTCTGAGATAAATCAAGTTGGTTTTGTTTTATGCAATTTTCCAAGCAGCTAGCTGCAGTGTTTTTAAGTTTGGATGCAGGGTCTTGTAGTTGTTCTGCGTTAGAAGTAAAGGACATAGAGGTAGATGCCATGAATGCGTCCATGACATGCTTCTCAGTAGCGGGTACCAATGTTGCCTTGGCCAGTCTGGAGCTATCAGAATTACCTTTGGCTGTTCCTCTCTGATCTTCAGTAGAACTTTGTACATCAAAGGAAGAGGTGGAAAGGCATATACTGTCAGGTCCTTCCAGCTGAAAGAAAGGGAGTCCACCCTCCAGGCAAGTGGGTGGTATACTCTTGAGCAAAATTTCTTCAGTTGGTGGTTGTGTGGGGAGGCAAACAGGTCTATCTCTGGCATTCCCCATTTCTGTGTTATGGTTTTGAAAATATCTGGAT
The DNA here is from genome assembly GCF_019279795.1 of Protopterus annectens. Taxonomy (NCBI): domain Eukaryota; kingdom Metazoa; phylum Chordata; order Ceratodontiformes; family Protopteridae; genus Protopterus; species Protopterus annectens. Next base: position 640,265,550 of record NC_056733.1, read on the forward strand.
GCAGCATCCATTCGTGAGCATCCGTGGTAGTTCTGCTTAAGCTGTCTGCTAGTGAATTCTCTTTTCCTGGTACAAATCTGGCCTGCAGTTGGATGTTGAGATTCAGGGCCAAGTTCCACAGGTCCATTGCCATCCGGCATAGAGGGTGTGAATGTGTGCCTCCCTGTTTGTTGATGTACCACATGACTGTGGTATTGTCCGTCCTTATCAGCAGGTGTCCTTGATGGATGAATGGTCTGAATGCCTCGATTGCATGTTTCACTGCCAGCATCTCCTTTAGATTTATGTGTAGATTCAGCTGGTCTTGTGACCATAGGCCTTGGATACACTTGTCTTCCATGTGTGCCCCCCAGCCTAGGTCTGAGGCGTCCGTGGTGATGGTCTGCCTTGGATGTGGTTTGTGGAAAGGCAATCCTCTGTTTATCTGACAGGCCTGAGCCCACCACAGGAATTCTTTTTTCAGACATGGAATGATTGGTATCTGGGCTTCTAAACTGTGTCTGTGCTGAAACCATACATTCCTTAGGTACCATTGTAACTTTCTCATATGCAGTCTGGCATGTGGGATCAATATTATGCAGGATGCCATGTAACCCAGGGCCTGCAGGACTTTCCTTGCAGTAAGCTGAGTTTGTCTTGTTAATGCCATGAAATAGACTGGTAGTTGCTTTTGTTTTTCCTCGGTGAGAAAAGCCATCTGAGTTATTGTGTCCAGTTCTGCACCCAAAAATGTTATCCTTTGGGATGGTACTAGTCTTGACTTTTGTATGTTGACTGTGTATCCCAAGGCTTGCAGCAGTTGTATGACATTGGCCAAATCCTTTATTAATTTTGTCTTGTTGTCCGCTTGTATTAGGCAGTCGTCCAGGTATGGGTAGATTTGAATTCCCTGAAGCCGGCAATGAGCAATTACTGATGCCAGGCATTTCGTGAATACTCTGGGCGCAGTAGATAAGCCAAAGGGCAATGCTGAGAATTGACAATGCTCTGATCCTGCAAGAAATCTGAGGTGTCTTCTGCAATCTGGTCGTATAGGGACGTGCAGGTATGCCTCCTTGAGATCTAGAGTCACCAGCCAAGACTCCTTGCCCAACATGGGAAGAAGTTGCTGTAGGGTCAGCATTTTGAATTTTGGAACAATGAGATATGTGTTCAGTGCGGACAAATCGAGAATAGGCCTCCATTGATTTTCTTTTCTTGGTACAAGGAATAGTCTGGAGTAAAATCCTTGGCCTTGTTCCATAGATGGTACCTTTTCTATTGCTCTCATCCTTAGTAAACTGATGATTTGTTTTAGAGCCTCTGATTTCTGGCTTGGTGGAAGGTTTGGCATTCCTCTCTTTTTTGGTAGAGTGTGGAAGTGAAACCTGTAGCCCTTGTCTATTGTTTGTAAAGTCCATTTGTCTCCTGTAATACAATGCCAATTTCTTGAGAATAAATCTAGCTTTCTGCCCAAGGGTGCTTCCAGTTGTTCCCTGGTAGGCGGAATCAGAGCCAAGTCATTGTGTCTGTCCTGTAGAAGTGGTTGTAGTCGCAGCTGTGGCGGCACTTCTTTGGTTGGCAGGTTGCCACTGACGACCCCTGTAGGCACCCCTAGATTGACCTCTGCCTCTTGGGCGTCTATTTCTGCCTCTCTGTGCTCTGGAGGTGTCTGGAAAGGACCAATTCTTTGAAGGCCAATTTCTGCTAAACCTCGGAGGTTGGACCTGCAAAAATTCCTTTACTGTTTGGACAGATTTTGCTTTTTCTTCCACTTTCTTTAGAACCTCCTGTGCAGGGGAGTCAAACAAACTTTGTTTCTCCATAGGGGCATCCAGGAGTTTAGACTTAACATGGTCTGGTAAGGATTGTTCTTTTAACCAGGCATGCCTTCGAATCACTGCTCCAGTCATAGCTGATCTAAATGAAGCCTCCAGTGCATCATAGCCACATTTTAAGAAATGATTACTGACCTGCTGAGAGTTGTGTACCAAATCCTGAAGGGACTTACGGTCTAAAGGTTCTGGGGAGGCCAGCTTTTTATTCAGCTGATCTATCAAAAATTCCTGATACTGTATCATGTGAAATTGACAGTTTAAAGCCCTGGCAGAAAGAGTAGCAGATGTATAAACCTTTTTACCCCATCTCTCTAATGCTCTAGATTCTCTTTCAGATGGTAGTGGGTTTTGGCAGAGGCAGCTGCAACACCTTTAGGGCCCTGAGAAATGGTTTCTGGGTCTGCAGCATGAGCCTTATACAAGTGGTAGTGAGAATCTGGGACCCTGTAGTATCTATCAGGCTTTGCAGGGGCCGGGGGAAGAGAATCAGGGGCAGTACTGGCATCATTGTATGCATCATCAACAACTGATAGTACAGGTGGAATGGCTAAAGGCCTATGCTGTGGTAAGTGTAAAAAAGTCCTTAGCCTTTTCCTGGAATCAGAAAAATCCTGACCCTGCCATTGGAAGTGTTCCCTCATTGAGTGTAGGGTTTCCCCAAAAGAAAATTCTTCTGGAGGTGAGGCAGAAGGAATGGAGTCTTCTGCATCAGAATCCTCATAAGGTGAGTACGGGCCTTCCTGATGGTCCGATACATCTGAACCCTCCGAGGAGTAGTCAGAGGACAGAGGTTCAGGGGGTTCAGTCCTAGGCCTCTTTTCAGGAGGGGGTTGTGAGGCCCTGTCTGGGTGAGGTTGGGTTCCCCTGATCAGGGAAATAAGGTCCTCAGCAAGGCTGAGAATCTGGGAACTTGAGGTAGGCCTGTGAGAGGGAGCTTTTGAAGGTAAGGCCTTGGAAAGTTTGGCTGCTTTAGCCCTGGAAAAGGCCTTGATAGACATAGAAGCAGGGGGTCTAGCTGCCCCACGTGCAGGAGTAGAGATGTCCAATGGAATAGTGTCAGACAACTCTTGTGTGCCTGTTACTTCAGCAGGAATTTCTGTAGCCGACTCAGCCATGGCCTGTGTGGCCTCGGTTATCGGAGGCATGCTTTCGGCCGTCTTACTTTGCGTTTTCTAGCTAAATGAGTAATTGGAGTCTCCGACGGCATTTTATATGCAAAAGTGGAGCCAAAAAACTCTTCGGCAAACTCCGACCGACGTCTGAGAGTCCGTCGGCTGAAGGAAGCACAGGCTAAACAAGCTGATACGTCGTGGTCTGGGCCTAAGCAAGGAAGGCAATAAGAGTGGAAATCCTTATGAGGTATTTGTTTCCCACAAGTTAAACAATTATTTACTTTGTCTGACATCGGCTGAGGCAAGAAAGAGTCCCCAATGGGGTACTTAGCTTTTTAGAAGTCTTCGGTACGCTGAAATCTCTGGATCTGACCGACCGGCACTTGCGAACAGCTTCTGCTTCGGGCACCGCGCGGCAAGAAAGACTGAGGAAAATGGCGTCGGCTGATGCCTTTATACCCAAGCAGCTATGACGTTGGGTGAAGTGCGACATCAGCCGGGGCCAAACCCAGACTTTGGAATCCGGCCAACCGAAGGGCTGCCTGAGGCAGGACACCCATTTGTTAGGACTGCAGATGCATCCTTGAAGGACATCACATAATCACACAAAAACATACTCGGAGGCCCTAAATAAAGATCTGCCGAAGCAGCAGAGACCTCCAAAGCAGACACCCAAGCAGCCGCTACCCCAAAACAAAACACGTGCAACACATATCTCACAAAGCCAGTGTGCCAAACAGTCACAGCCCTTAAGACTAAACAACACACCTGATACACTTGTAATAGGTGACTCTATCATCAGGCACACTGACGTCCCGCTCACCAGGCTGAACAAGGAGAGGGTCACGGTGAGCAGCCTGTCGGGCGCTAGGATCTGCCACATAACACAAGCACTCAGGTCACTCCAAGGCAAGTACAAATATGACTCAGTCATTGTCCATGCTGGTGTGAATGACCTGAGACGTACCTCCCTGGACTACATGAAAAGAGACATAAAGGAGCTCTCTGAGCATGTAGCCCAGGCCGGTATGACCCTGACCTTGAGTAGCATCTTACCCTCACCAAGAATGATGCCACAATATAAAGACAAGATGATCAATTTCAACAATTGGCTTAAGTACTGGTGTTATTCAAAGGGGATCCAATGCCTGTCAGCTTGGGATGATATGCTCGACAAGCCACGATGCTTCGCTAGGGACGGCTTGCACCTGCCACCCCTGGGCTTTTGGATATTGGCAAAGGCTCTTGCTACCCCCATAGTGCCTTTTTTAGGCAAGGCTCAAAAGACAAACCCACCTCCATAGGTATCACAAGGGATAAGAAACTAAGAGTAATGCTACTCAACGCCAGAAGTCTAAACCTCAAGATGCACACACTCGAAACTCTCCTTAGCATGGAGAACATCGATATCTGTGTAGTAACAGAAACCTGGTTCAGGGCTCCCCAGCACTACCGGCACTATAGCACTACTATACCTCATACCATGCTTTTCGGCCCCAAAACTTGGACCGAACCACAAAAGGAGGGGGAGTATCGATATTCATCAAAGATACCTACACCTCCAGGTTGGTGGCAAAGCACGAAGCATCAGAGACTATCCATGTGCAACTAACAGTGGGTAAAACTGCCTTCCAGTTTATAGCCTGCTACAGACCACCCTCCCAAACCCAGGAACCCCACTCAGCCTTCCTGAGAACACTGGAAAATATGAAGGTCTCTCCAAACACCATTATATTGGGTGACTTCAACTACCCAAACATAGACTGGGAGCATTACTCTAGCTCCAACACCCTAGCCCAAAGGTTCCTAGAATTTATAAACTCAAATGCTATGGAACAACTTGTTACCACTCCCACAAGAGGGGAAAACATACTGGATCTGATCATCACCAACATGGGGACTCTATGCTCCAGACCAGACGTGTATCCTTCAGTGGTAAGATCAGACCATAAACTAATCTCACTGGATATTCACATCCCGACCCCACCCCCTGCCCAGAAAACCACAGTGAAAAACTTCTCTAAAGCAAATTTCACACTCCTCAAAACTGAGGTGGAATCCTTCAAAGCCCCCAGGCCTGTGGAAAATACGGCCCAGACCGCAGAATCCTTTATAAATGCATTCTATGAACACCTTCAGGAATGCATGGATCATGCGATCCCAAATAAAACCAAGACCCAATCCTCCAAAGGCAGATGTCCTGTCTGGTGGACCCCAGCCATAAAGAAACTATACAATAGAAGGAGGAAGCTACTAAATGATAGAGCAAAATCCCAAAAAGGGAAGGCATCACTGATCAGTATTAGCAAAAAACTACGGGCACACATAAAATTGTCTAAGGCCAGCTTCGAGAGAAAAATTGCACAGGACACTAAGGATAATCACAAGGCTTTCTTTAGTTATGTTAGAAACCTGGGTGGTAATTCCCAGATATGCTCAGAATTAGTCCAAAATGACAAAAACTACACCGAACCCACAGACATTGCCAACATCCTAGCTAACAGGTTCAGTGCAAACTCCCCCCCCCTCCCCACCAAAAGGGCAAATATCTATCCCAGCAGAGTGCTGCCCCCCTGACATCTCAGATGCTCAGGTAAGAGCCGCCCTCTCCAAAGCAAAAAACACAGCATCAATGGGACCAGATGGTGTCCCGGGCTGCGTCCTACATGAACTCCAAGAAGAGCTAAACCCAAACATAAAACTACTGTTCAATCTCAACCTTACTACAGGATATGTGCCCAAAGAGTGGCATACAGCAACAGTGGTCCCTCTCCATAAAGGTGGTGCCTCAACGGATCCTGGAAACTATCGCCCCATAAGCCTGACTAGCTTGGTCTGCAAAGCTATGGAAAGGATCATCATGGACCTCATAAATAAAGATATTGGGAACCTACAAACACTGGATCCTACCCAGTTCAGCTTTGTTAAGGGCAGATCCTGCCTCTTAAACCTGGTTGATTTCTTTGAAACAGTCACAAAGGCCATTGACGAGGGGAAGGTGGTCCACACAGCCTACCTGGACCTCGCAAAAGCCTTCGATGCAATACCCCACTCGGGCATTATAGATAAGCTCACCAGCTTAAATATAAACCCCTATGTCACTAGATGGATTGCAAACTGGCTCAAGGACAGAACCCACATGGTTAGAATTGCTGGAGCCATGTCAGACTCCAAACCAGTTACAAGTGCTGTCCCACAAGGCTCAGTCCTGTGACCTCTCTTGTTCGGTATATATTTCTCAGAGGTACAGGCCAACACGAAAGGACTGTGGCTGACCACGTTCGCAGATGACTGCAAACTGGGCGCCATAATCGACTCTCCAGCCGACACAAGCATCCTCCAAAAGGGCCTCATAGAAACAGACAACTGGTGCCAGAGCCATGGCCTCAAGCTAAATGCCAAAAAGTGTATAGTCATCCCCTTTGGCAAAAACAAAGTGCCCACAAATTACCACATAGGTGGTAATCCATTAAGTACAGAAGAAGTAATTAGGGACCTGGGGACCCAAGTTGATAGCAATCTCTCATTTGACAACCACGTGGCCAAAGTGGTTAGAAAAACATTTTATACAGCCCACCTAATCATGAAGGGATTCACATCTAGATCAGGGGAGGTCATCGTGCCTCTTTACTCATCCCTCATCAGGCCCATAATTGAGTACAATGCCCCTTTTGGGATGTACCTTACCTGACACCTGCAGCAACTGGAAAGACCCCAAAAGTACCTCACCAAGAAGATCAAAGGGCTCAAACAGATGCCATATGCTGCCCGGTTAAAGAAACTCCAGCTCTACTCAGTGGCATACCGCCTGTTCAGAGGCGATCTGTGCCTGACGTATAAAGCCATGTCCAACCCAGAATTAATGGACATGTTGCACCTCAGAAAATCCAAATCCCATCGAGCTACGCTCGAGAGACTTGAACCTCAGCACTGAAATAAATAGGACATGCTGGAGGGACAGATTCATAACCCAGAGGCTCCCTTCACTCTGGAATAAAATCCCAGTCCAGGTTAGGCAGAGTCCCTCATTGACTCTCTTCAAGAGGAATCTTGATGAGTGGATGGGAGATCGAGGTTTACCCGGTATCACTTCTGTGTCACTGTTAGACAGAGGCACAGTATACTAACCTCGAAAAAGGGCATAGCAAAATAAATTTAAAATGGGTGGCGAAAGCCAAACACATTCTGGCTAGGCTTATAAATGCCCTAGGGCAGATAGTCTAGTATGAACCTATGAACCTATGAACCCCCAACAATCAGTTGTATGGCAGAATGACATATCTCCCCAACTACCTGTCTCTATAGGGGTTCCCCAAGGATCCATCCCTGGACCCCTTCTCTTCTCTATTTTCACCAATAATCTAGCCTCTGCCACCAAACATGGCACATGCATACAATACGCAGATGACTCGACCATCATCTGCTCAGCACAGTCCCTACCCAAACTGCATAAAGTCACACAGGAAGCCTTTTCCTCTGTTGAAACTTGGTTATCCGATGCCCAATTAATACTCAACTCAAACAAAACTAATCTAATCATCTTCCAACCCACCAAACATACTCAAAACAACTCTCACTTTAACATCACAGCAAAAGACAACACCACTATACACCCAACAGAACACACCAAATTGCTAGGAGTGGAAATAGACAAAAACTAAAATTTGACATTCACATATCCATGACCATAAAAAAAGTCCACAAAAAACTAGGAGCGTTATACAGAAATAAGCAAATTCTCACCAAAACAGCAAAGATTTCAGTAGCAAATTCCCACCTTATCTCCACCCTACTTTATGTCTCTCCAATATATACCAACCTAAGGCAATGCGATCTAAACAAGCTAGAGACCTGCTGCAACAAAATCGCCAAATTCGCCAAAGGGGCATCCTACCATAGTCACCACTGTCTTTCACTTGCTGAACTGGGCTGGCTTGAACTTCCTCACCTCCTTCAATGGTATCAACTCACACTCGCCCACAAACTAGTAAACCATCCACTAAATGTCCCATCCCTCCAGAATCTACTCCAACCCTATCGCACCACCAGACCACTAAGATCCAGCAACAAAAGTCACTTGCAGATTACTAAAGCCAATAACTCTGCTGGGAAAGCATTATTCTCTTGCGCCATAGCTAAATTATGGAACTCCCACCCACAATTACCTCCGTACCACCATGCACCCACTTCAAAACTTTACTAAAAGCGCACCTAAAAACATGCTGGCTATGCCCTTGCAACTTCCACTCTAATATCACCCACCCCATCCAACCACTACCTTTCTTTCCACCCCACTAACTACCTTGATTATAGCAAGGTCAGATGCTCATAAGCCTCCTATTTATTATACAGCAGGAGCTTCTTAGTGTAACAATTGTTAATGTCTGTTATGTACTTCACAGATAAAGATTCTAGTTGTCTACTGATGTACTATGTTCTTCATCTGTAACTATGTTTGTAATTAATTGCTATGTTAATCAAACTGTTAATCGCTATGTAAATCCAATGTAACTACTGTCTGTATATTTTAACTGTGGAGCTTTTCTCCCTGGGACTCCACTGAAAATGGACCTACATCCAGTCGGACACTCCCGGTCAACAAATGTAAATACATAAATAAATAAATATGTGAGACTCATTTAAAGGTCACTAAAATACGTGACTCAGACTCACATTAGGTTCATAGGTAGGTACTAGGCTATTGGCCCTAGGGCCTATATAAGCCTAGTCAAAAAGGTACCCTGGCTTTCGCCACCCAAGAAAATTATTTTCCTGTGCCCCTGTCGAGCAGAGCCACAGAAGCGATCCCTGGGGTGAATTTCCTATCTCCCATCCAATCACCAAGATTTTTCTTGAACAATGCTAATGAGGAGCTCTGTTTGATATAGATAGGTAGTTTGTTCCAGAGTATGGGAAGTCTCTGGGACAGGAATCTATTCCTCCAACATGTTCTGTTTATTGTGGTGACAAGGTTTAGGTCCCTAGAGAGTGTAGCTTGGAGGGACTAGGATTTCTTTAAGTGGAGCATGTCCAGCAGATCTGGGTTTGACATAGCTTTGTATGTTAGGCAGAGATCGATTCTGAGTAGGCGATGTGCAATGGAGTAAAGCTTGAGTTTTTTGAGACAGTCTGCATATAGCATCTGTTTGAGGCCAGTAATCCTCTTTGTGACGTATTTCTGCGGCCTTTCTAGTTGTTGTAGATGTCTTGTGAGGTACATACCAAAAGTGGCACTGTGCTCTATAATGGGGTCTAATGAGTGACGAGTAGAGGTGAACAATGTCCTCCTTTTTTCATGGATGAGAAACCTTTTGTGATGAGGTGTGCCACGTAGAAGGATTCCCTGACTACTGTGGGGATGTGATTATCAAAGGAGAGACTACTGTCCACCTGTGTCCCAAGGTCTCTTATCACACTTTTGGTGTTAAGTAGACTACCTCCTATGTGGTAGTTCATGGGTACAGAGTTTTTACCAAAAGGGATGACAATACACTTTTTGGCATTGAGCTTGAGGCCATGGCTTTAGCACCAGGCATCTCTCTCAGTGAGGCCTTTTTGTAGGATGTCCACATCGTTAGGAGTTTCGATTATGGCTCCTAGTTTGCAGTCATCGGCGAACTTCGTAAGTCAAAGACCTTCTGTGTTAGCATGTATGTCTGAGAAGTAGATACCAAACGGGAGAGGTCCCAGGACTGAACCCTGTGGTACTCCACTTGTCACTGATCTAAAGTCGGATTTGGAGTCTGCTACTTTCACAGTGTGGGTTTTGTCAGTGAGCCAGTTGGCAACCCATCTTGTGAAATAGGGATTTATACCTAGTTTAGTGAGTTTATCTATAATTCCAGAGTGGGGGATGGTGTTAAAAGCCTTGGAGAGATCTAGATAGGCTGTGTGAACCACCTTACCCTCATCTACAGCTTTGGTGACCGCTTCAACGAAGTCTATCAGGTTTAGGAGACATGATCTGCCTTTTACAAACCTGAACTGGGTGGGGTACAGATTTTGGAGATTACCAATATCATTGTTTATAAGTTCCATGATGATATGTTCCATAGCCTTGCAGACCAGGCTAGTCAGGCTAATGGGGATGTAGTTCCCAGGGTCCGTGGTGGCTCCCCCTTTGTGAACTGGGATAACTGTCACTGTGTGCCATTCAGTGGGCACAAAGCCTGAGGTAAGGCTATGATTGAACATGGTACTTAGGTAGGGTGCCAGTTCGTTCTGTAGTTCATGTAGAACTCAGCCTGGGATGCTGTCAGGTCCCATGGATGCTGTGTTCTTGGCTTTGGAGAGTGTGTTTTTTACCTGTGCAGCCATGATTACAGGAACGTTGCATTCTTCTGGTATAGAGATGAGACCTTTAGCAGGTGAGAGGGGGGGTAAAGTTAGCACTGAACCTATCTGCCAGGATGTTGGCAATATCAGTTGGTTCTGTATATTAAGTGCCATTGTGCTGTACCTCAGAGCAGATCTCGGTGTTGCCATTGAGATTCTTGACAAAACTATAGAATGCTTTGTGGTTGTCTTTAGAATCAGTGGCGATTTCGTTTTTGTAACTAACTTTGAAGGATTTTATGAGGTATCTCAGCTTTTTACTGAGGCTGACCAGGGAGTTCCTCCAATCATGGTATTTTACTCTAGCATGCTAGACTTCTAGCATTAAGTAACATTACCCTCAGATGCTGCTTGATTGTACCTGTTACAGTGGTAAGTTTGTCATTTGAACCTTGTCTAAAAAGGCACTATGGTGGTCGCAAGAGCATTAGCCAGTATCTGGAATCCCAAGGGCAACAGGTGCAGGCCATCTTTGGCAAAGCATTGATATAATACTTAAGGCCATATGTTTTCCTTACCTTTTTCCACTTTAATCCCATCACTCCCTTACTCTGACTATGTCCTCCCAGTTACTCCTTAATAACTTCCACTTACTTCATAGGTAGTTACTAGGCATTCAGTAGAGGCCACCAGTGAGGTGCCTAACCCAAGGTTCCAATTGCCCCAGACAAATGACTGGTTAAATTCAAGGTCACACATTTGGCAAATAAAGGCTGATGGAATCCAACACATTAGTTTAAGGAGCAGCAAGATAATAGTTTGTTGCATTATTCCTCTGTGTTAACTGTCACTCTACAACCTAACTACCTTACTAAAGTGTTATCTCTTATAACATTAACATCAACTAAGCATAAGTAAATTTTTGATTCCAAATGCAATTTACAGGCCGCTACTACAGAGTATTGCCTAACCTCTATATACCTCATTAAGCAATTTTTAAAGTATATAATATAAGTACAGTTATTGTTAAATTCTTTTTCTTGTATTGCTTACATGCTCCTATGCTAGAAAAGTACACAAAGCAACTATTTGTATTACTGCTTTCATTTTTCTTACTCCTAATGTATACATTAAAGTTATCATTTTCACACTGTTTAGTTAATTATCTTTTTTTATATTTTCTTTACTGTAATTTGTACAAATCACAATATATGTAATATATGAAACTACTTTAGAGGGCTTCCCAACAGTAACCAGTCAAAACAAACAAAGAAATTTCCATCTCTTCTATCACATCATCAAGATGACAATGAATGCCTCTCTTCTGTTTTCTTCAAGGATGCATGCTGGAAGGGTGTGAGAACATCAACAATGTTGTCCAGAACTTTATGTTTTTTTACATATTGTAGATATTAGGCAGCAGTAGATACCAATGAGCTATTAGTAATGGTCGAAATTAAATGCTTAAATTGCATTTTTTGTGCCTTTTCAAATGATCCTTGCACTATGAATGTAATCCCAACAGAACTGTCAATCATGCTGCTTAATATTTAGAATCTTTCCTCACATTTATTTAAAAGCTTACATTTCAGCACAGTGTTTTGAAGCAACTAATCATTTCACTTTCCTGAGCTGTATCAACTAGTTTCATCAACTTTTTTACTTCAAGTGGCAGTCAACTTTATAAATAATAATGCTATTATCTTAGAAAACAGATATACATTTTCTAAATAATATAAAATCTTTAATTGTAATGTCTGGCTGTATAAAATGCCTACAATGTTTGCAGTTCTATCACAGAAAATAAAAAGTTATGTACTCACCATAACGTTCCAACTGTGTTCCCAATTTTCATGCTTCCTCAACTGTTGCATTTGATTCCATCCCTCAGATCCAACTCAGCTACTTCTTCCAGATTGTAGAATCTTGAACTATCAAGCTCCTCCCTTTACCCATAATGTCCTACCAACCTGTCATACCTCAGATCTAGTTTGCTGCCCATATAACTAACAGAGCAGTGGAAATAACAAAAGAATGGAAGCTGGAGCTCAAACAAGGAATAGAGGCTTATCCAAAACTCTTAAATCTCTCCAGGAGTAGAAAAAGGAGGGGGTATGTGGGTGGGAGGTTGAGGAAGAATGAAAATGGACAACACAGATTAAAAAGTTATGTACTCAACATAATGTTTATAATCTGATATTGTCCATTTTCATTCATTTCTCAACTGCTGGGAGAGAGCCCCCAGGTACCTAAATCCGAGGAGGACTCTGAGGAAGAATATTGCAGAGCACTGCCAAGCCAAAGGCTGCTCTTCCCCAAGAGACCAGGTCAAGTCTGTAACAAGCAATAAAGATATGAGGATTAGCCCAAGCTTCAGCTGCACAAATATCATCCAAGGAAGTTCTGGACAAAAAGGCTGATGAAGTTACTATACCTGGTGGAGTGGGATCTTGGTGGTTTTGGCACAGGTAAGCCCACTTTTTGATAGGCAAAGGTAATACAATCAGTTAACCATTTGGCCAAAGTAACTTTAGATACCCATTTGCCTAGTTTTGAATCGGAAAAGAAAACAAACAATTGTTCGGACTTGACTTTCTTAGATCTTTAGTTTTATAAAGGTAGAAACGTAATTGTCTGTGTAATCTAACAAGTCCAAAAAATACTCGCCTTTGTTTGAAACATTTGGAAAGAACACTAGAAGATTAATAACCAGATTAATACTGGACTCCGAAACCACTTTTGGTAAAAGGGAAGGCTTAGTCCATAGAGAAACCATATCCTTGTGAAAAACTAAACAAGGGAGTTTAGAGGACAATACTTGAAGTTTCAACCTCTTCTGGCAGATGTAATAGTAACTATGAAAACAGTTTTCCATGTCAAAAATTTTAGATCAGATTTAGCCAAAGATTCAAAGGGGAGGTTGAGTCAAAGCCTGAAGTACAATGTTTAAATCCCATGGTGGGGCAGGATCCTTTAAAGAAGGTCTAAATAAAAAGGTTTTGCAAAGCTTAGAAGAAGCTAAAGTAGAATTATTTACTCCCTCATGAAAGCTGGAAATGCCAGGTTATTGTACTCCAATAGTTGAGGAACTAGCACCTTCACTGAAAATTGTGGCCAAAAAGTCAAGAATATTTGAAATCAGTGATGAAAAGGGATCTAAGTTTTTGCTTAGTGCCCAAAGAACAACTCTTTTCCAAACCAAGAAACAAACGAAGAATAAGACTTTCAGTAACCACCAAGAGACAGTGTTTTTAGCGCTTTCTTTCACAATTTAATGCCGTGAACTTCTTCAGAAAAAGAAGAGTCTTCCCAAACTCTTCTTTTATATTACATGAAAGGAAGTGATGTCATGAATTAAACATCATAATCGTGAAGCCATATTTTTTATATATATAAAAAAATAATAATACATGTGTATAACTATATAAATATTCATATGCATATGTATTATCTAATAATAACCTTAGAGATAAACTTATCATAAAAACATTTTTGTGTAAAACACCTTTGTCTTTGATGTATATGATGTATTTTAGGCACAGTGTGAATCCATTGTGCCCTGTTGGTAATTATGCTATCTTTATGCATTTACTTGATATAAACTGTACGTTTTAAAATGTGCATACACCAATTGATACAAAATGCCCTTGTAAAGTTTTTCATGTATAAAGCATGCAAAATATTTTACAAAATACAGAATAATAATTATTACTAATACATAAAAAACTAATTCTGACTAATACTGTACTGGTTAATCTATCTATCAACCAAAAAGCACTTTAAATTTACCATCTCATTTAAACCAGGTGGATGATCTGCCCATAGCATTAGTTGCCACAATGCTTCTCTTCTTGGTGGTTACTGAACAACTCTTTTCCATTTACTCTTGTAAATTTTTCTGGTGGAAGCTTTATGGGAAGATAAAATTTGATGGACGGAGGAGGACAGCAATCAATGGAACTGAGAAACCATGCAGTCAACTCAAGGCCTGTTAAGTCTTGGTGTGTCATGTCTGTTGGATGAGACAGGAGGTCTGGAACTGGATCCAGAATCCATGGTTGATGTAGAAGGTGAGGCCAGAGGAAGGGAAACCAAATCTGTTGAGGCCAGTAAGGGGCAATGAGGATAACCATACTCTTCAATCAAAATGTTCCTGCAGAAATATACCTTTTGGGATGAGAGGTAATGGGGGTAGGCATAAAGGAAACCAGGGGGCCAAGCATGAAGAAGAGCATCTCTCAAAGACTCTCCAGTGGGGTGATCAGAACAAAGAACTTGCTGCATTTGTTTTTGAGGGGACAGCAAATACATCACAGCATGGTTGGCTGCATTGAAAGAAGATTGTCTTCACCACATTGATATTGAGAGACCATTAGTGAGGCATCAGAATGGACTTGCTTAATCTGTCTGCAATTATGTTGGATTTTCCCAGGATGTGCATTGCTGTCAGAAAACAATTGGAAGAGATCATCCATTGCCATACTCTCATAGCTTCTCAGCAAAGAAGGTAAGATCTGGTTCCCCTCTGTTTATTGGATGTACCAGACTTGTCCATCTGGATCTTAATAGTCCTGACTGGGAGAGTGTCTTGAAAGGTCTGCAGTGCTAGAGGACATCTCTCATCTCCAGGACATTGATATGCATTTTGGCCTCTTTGGGAGACCATGTGCCTTGGACTGCTCTACCCAGGTAATGCCCACAAACCCAAGCTGAGAGGCATCTGTGGTCATTGAGGCCTTGTGCTGAGGGAGAACAAAAGGATAGCCTTTGTGGAGTTGATTGGAATGTGTCCACTAAAGAAGGTAATTCTTGCACGCTTGAGTAATTTTGGCTGACATGGACAATCAAAGTTGGAGAGCAGACCATTATGTAGCAAGTGTCCATTGAAGTATTCTCATATGGAACCTGGCAAGTGGTAACACAGTGATTGCAGCTGTAATGGATCCCAAGGCTAGAAGTATCAGATGTGCCAGAAGGGATGAATTTTGCATTATTTTCTTGACCTGGAACTGGATGGTTTCTATTCAAGGCAGAGGAAGTAAAGTTATTTAGGTGGTTGTATCCAAGTGAGCACTGATGAATTCTAAACTCTGAGTTGGTATGAGATGAGATTTGTTGTAACTGACTGATATTCTCAAACAGGAGCACAGCTGGAGTAAATAGTCCCTTGCTTGAATCAGTTGATACCTAGCTGGAGAAGTCAGGAGCAAGTCATCTAGATATGGAGACACCTAGATTCACAACAGTTTTAGGTGAACTGCTACTACTGCCATGTATTTGGTGAACACCCTGGGGGCTGTAGTGAGACCAAAGGGCAGTGGTTTTAACTGATAATGACTGGCTCCCAGCTGGAAGAGTAGGTATCTTCTGGAGTGCCTCTTCATTTTTATGTGATAGTACACATCTTGAAGAGATATTGAGCACATCTAGTTGTCCTTCTGCATAAATGGCAAAATAGACTGAACCGTGACCATACAAAACTTTGTATATTGAACAGATAGATTTAGTTTGCTGAGATCCAAAACTGGCTCAAGTTTCCTGTCTTTTTTGGCACCAAAAAGAATCTTGAATAAGTTCTGAGCCCTCTCTGATCTGGAGGGACCTCTTGGATTACTCTTTTTTTAGTTCTAGAGAAACTTCTTCCCTCTGACTGGGTGGAACATCGGGGATTTTCTTCTGAACTGTTGGATGGTATTGGCAAAAGGGTATAACATAACCTCTGGACATTATCCTCCATACCCATAAGTCTTTTGTGATTTTTAGCTTGGCTCTCTGGTGCAGGGATAGATGACCAGTGATTGCCTCCAGAGATGGACAGTCGAGCCTCCATTCAGGAATGCTGATAGGATCTGTCAGAGAAAGTATCTCTAGATCCCTGGTTATGTGGACCACCTCTGCCACAGGAACAGCATCTTCCATTGGTATTTCCCCCCCTGTCCCTGGAGGAACTATCTCCATGTGGATCTTGAAAGGGACCCTGGGGCTTTTTGAACCACATCTTTCTGCCACCTCGCTGGTTCCTAAAAAAGGACCTTTGAGGGGTAGAAAAATGTATGCCCACAGCAGACAGGATCTTTCCTTCTTGTTTGCACCTAGAGAGTGTGTCTTTTCCCTTGAGACCAAATAAAAATGTTCCATCAAAGTGCGCATTGATGAAAAAAGATTTAAATGGTTCCACAAATTCAAACAAGTGCATCCGGGCATGTCTCCTAATGGAAATGCCTGAGCCCACCACCTATGAAGTACCTTGATCAGCATGAGAGATTAACCTCATGGACAAAGTAGAAATAGATTAGAGGGTAACCAGCTGTGAGGAAATGGTATTCCCTTCCTCAGAGGATATGAACCCTGAAAGAGATTTGGTAAGCTCCTTTATCAAATCTCTTTGAAGTCTGGTAAAATGTGCCAAATAATTCAGTGACCTTAAAGCAAAGGTCATGCATGCATAAGACACACTTTTCAAACCTGTCCAGTGCTCTAGACTACCTGTTAGGGGGTGGACAGAGGAACTCTGTTCTGCTAGTTCCTTTCTCATGTCTGCAGTGACAACCATGGCATCAATGGGCACTACCTTTCTACAGTGAAGGAGGTCTTTTGAAGGTGCAAGGATTTTGTCTGGTCTCTTGAGAATAGGCTTGACAGTGTCCAGTTTCTTTCACACCTGCCGAGATCTATAAACTTATCAGCAGGTGGAATTACCCAGGAGGTAGATGGGCCAAGCCTGATAGCCTCCAGAAACACTGATTCCTCTAGGAAAGGGTTATTGGGAGACTAACCACCTCTTTGCTTAAGGAGTTCCCAGGGGTCTCCAAAGGATCTGGAGGACACTTCTCCCTCATCAGAATTAGTGTCTTCAGTGACAGACGCTTATGGAGACTCTTAAGTGCCTCCTCTTGCACAGTCTCTTCAGAGGAACCTCCTCAGTGGGATGCTCCAGGGGAGGTATTGGAAGAGATAATGATCCTGATGGGTGGAATGGGGGCTGGCTTGGGCTGGCCACCCCTGTGGAAGGGATGAAGAGGCTCAGGACATAAAACTTAATGAGATAAAGGGGCCTGATGTGAGGAATATAGTTCCATCTGATCTCTAGGCATACAGAAGACTCTGTCCATTACCTTGAAAGCAGAGCACCTAGGGGAAGTAGAACCAATGGATCAGAGAAAGGACTGTGTCGGATCATCGGATCCTGATGTCCCACATGCAGCGTACCCAAGCAGGGAGTCAGAAATTACCTACCTAATTCCAATGCTCTGAGGGGAAAAGATGGCTCCAACAGTTTTGGAGTCAACGCTAACAGCCTGGAGCCTTTGGCTCCAAGGTACTCTATGCCAGATGGTTCGGAGAAACTATTGAATTGAAGAAACAATGATCTTCAGAGATGAGGAAGACCACCAAGGATTTCAGATCTGAAGGCTCTGAAACTGAAGGACAGATCAGAGAAGGAGATACTAAAGGTGGAGTGGATCTATGAAGGCTCTCAGGACCCAAAGGAATTGGAGCCGAGAGAACTTCCATTTGAATTTGTGTCCTGAGGAACTTCATCATCATCCTATCCACATGTGCTTCAGATAGGCTCCTGGTGGATCGAAGAGAGGAAGCTGTTGAAGAAGACCTAGAATGTCACCTAGGTGACTGTTCAAGGAACAGAGAAGGCAATCTGGATGGCATAGGCTCTGAAAGTAAAGGTGGAATATGGATCCAAAGGGATCTTTCAGCTCTTGGTTTTGGATCCAAAATAGTTGGATCCAACTTTTTCAAAGTTTAGCTGGTGGCTCCAATGAAGGAGCTGAAGTCAATGCCAAAGTAGAAGGATGCTCAGGGGATCTTTTGCAGGAATCTTTAGCAACAGAGTCACCTTTCTTGTCCTATTTTTTGGTGATTTGAGCCCCAGCAACTGGAACAGAGTGTTTGGAAGGATAAGACCCCCTAAGTATAAGTTTATTCCTTCTATCAATCAAGGCTTGGGAGTTGAAGACTTTACAGATTTCACAATCCACATACAGGTGTTTGGAACCTAGACAGCACACCCATTCTGTGTGGGCATCCAAATTCAGAATCTTTTGCACACAAGCCAAACAGTTTGTCTGACATATTGAAAGGTTGAAATAAAATTTAGAAAACAATTTACTATAAGAGAAAAAACTAAGGATAGAAATGACTTTTTTAAAATAAGGAAATAAAAGAAGGGAAAGAATTACCAACGATAGTAACAAAAGGCACTACAATTAGCAAAGAAAGGGAAAGGGAAGACTACAGGTACAAGAGGAGTATGAGGAAAAAGGCTTAATATATAAATTTTACAAAGGTAAAATGGAGGAAAGAGAAATGACTACAAAGAAAAAAGGAATAAATAAAACTAAACTCACTTAAAGCTGAAAACTATCAATTAAACAATGCCCAAAGCTCCAGAGCTTGCAATCTATGTCTGTTTGCAAAGGAGGCAAATAAGATATGGAGTATGTTAGACTGGTGGGGCATTGTGGGTAAAGGAAGGAGTTCGAAAGATTCTACAATCTGCAAGAAGCACCGAGTCAAATCCGAGGGTCGGATCTGAACCCAGCAGTTGAGGAATAAATGAAAATGAACATCAGATCATATTTTATGAGGGGCAGATAAAAGCTGTGATGAGGCAGAATCAGGGACAGCTGAGAGATATGAAAATGTATTTTTTTAGTGTATTAAGAGATAACTTGAGCTATTATTTTAATAGCATTCTCATTAGTTGTAATGTAAAAAATGACCACTGAACAAACTTCATAGTAGACCAGAAGTCTCAGTTTAATTACATATTGTAATGTCCCCTCTCTGGGCCAGTAATCAAGGAGCCTGAATCCTCACCATTGACACTGGAGAGGGACATTCGTTTGGAACAAAAATAGATACACACAGTATTTCCAGATGCAGCTCTCTGCATCAAGCCCAATTTCCCTTAAGAGCACAAAAGGAATGCACTCAGTCTGGGGTCTGGGTCTCTTTCTCTCTCCAGGTCAACAATAACACTCCTCACTGGCACAGCAGTAGAGTAGAGTCCTCAGCCAAGTGTCCAGGCCAAGTCCTCTACCACCCTCTCTGTGAACACAGTGCTCTGTGTCCCTGCTCCAAGCAGCTGACAAACATACTCTTTGAGATTTGATTTTCACACACACACACACACACACACACACACACACACACACACACACACACACACACACAAAAAACACATTCACAAAAAAAAAACACATACACACACACACGGACACACAACTGGGAAAGGCTGGCAAATATTTACTAGCTATGCCCCCTTCTGCCCAGATTATAAGGTATTTACTGCCACCAAACACTCCAAAGCCAGCTGCTCTAAGGGTCTCACAAGGGTACCCAATTATACTGAGTGAAATTAATACTAATACAAATGGTAATGTTGACCAAACCAAAGTGTCAAGGCTTTCAGGATTGGCTACATTGTCACTAAATAAATATAAGTATTCTCAAAGGTTAAAACATTATCTAAAAGACCAGCCACAATGAAATTTTTAACTATATCTAATAATACATAATAAAAGAACATGAAAATACTAAATATCTATTTACAATAAACACCAGAGTTTCAAGCACATGAAATATTAAAATAACACAGATGACTAGATTCACACAGATACAGAAAAATAGTAATTAACTAATCTCACTATATTTTCCTGACTGATCTAAAGAATTACTATTCCCTAGTTCACTTACTAGAGCAAGGCAAGATGAAGTTGGGGAGGGATCCTTCTTTGTCAGGTTACAAAAACAGACTGCCCAGAGACTTCTGTCTCATCTAGTATTAAAACATAATTTCAGTGTTGGATTACAGAATGACATCACACACATCTGGTCATCTGACTTCTGGTTCCCATACTACCCCATTACTAGAAATTGAACCAGAATTTCACACGTGTGTTACCATACACACAGATAGAACTTTACTAAGATGTGTTATGACATCTGGAAGCCATAAAACCATTTCAGTACTTCCACCCTTCTAGGGCAGCAATTAGTTCCTGCTAAGGACAATGCAACAAGGATTTCTAGTCCTTGTTTTCACAAGCATTTAATCTCTGGCTGCAATCAGAACTGTAAGATACTAAGATACAATCTTTATGGCCTACCAGGTAATTTAATTTCAAACTATTTTCAAAGTTACAGTATTAATTTCTACAGTTACCATACAGTCTGACATACAAGTGCATTTTTCTTTCTGTCCAACAGGACCCATTGCTGGTGCATTTTTTTCACACAAGCAACTTTACAAATACATTTTTCAACACAAGCATCTGTAAAAATCAGTTTGATATACAAATGACATATAATTCTTTACACAATTACAGCTAGCTATGCTGGTATATATTACACATCCACTGCCCTATTTCTCCTGGCATAGCTGGCAATACCTCACATCGTTACACATATTACATTAGAAAGTATTAAAATATTAGAGAGTGCTGCTTGCCTGGAATCCTAGAGTTCAACACTCCTGTATGGTTACAAATTAAAATTTAAAAGCAGGAAGATTGCCTTTTTCCTTTTATCAATGTTTGAGTACATCAGCTTTATCTAGATGACAGATTGCACCTTTGTGATTTTCTGGATGCAAAGAGAAGGGAGTAGCTTTTTTTTTATTTTCGCTCTTTAATGTGACTTTGTGTGGCCTCAAAGTTAGTATTCATAAAATTCAATGATGTGGGGGCTTGCCCTCACATTGGGAGTGAAGAGGGTTTGTTCCTTACAAAAATATGTTTTATAACCTGAGGAGCATTGCTTTTTGAATTTGAAAACTTCCAAGGTTTTAGACCTGGTTGCTGTGTGATATCAAAATGCCTAAGTATGTGGTAAAGGCACAAGGCTAAAGGATGAGTGTCCATCCATATCTAAGTATGAGGCTTACCACAAAGCAACCAACACCTGAACTGTCTTTATACGAGTTTAGAAATTGATTCTAAATATGTTATTTTTTATCACCGCATTTAAATATGCAACATTTTTTCAGAGTGTTTTGTTATAAAATGCTTTGTAATTCTTTTAATGTAAGAAAGGTAGTGTTTTTTGTGTTGTGTAGCTAGAAACATATTCAATGTTTTATTATGTTTTGGAAGATTCTAATTATTTTTATGTATTCCATCATTAATGGTTAGTAGATAGATGTTTTTACATTTTTTTAGCCAGACATTTCAGAAAAGGCAGTGTAGTTTATCAACATGCATTTCACCTTTGGAAGCATTTAGTGTAATGTCTTCTATCACTCTGCTCTCTTACCCTTTACCTGTACTTCCTCTCCTACCCTATACCTCATAAATTTCCCCCCAACCCACTCCCTTTCTCCACTATATGCCACCTTTTATCTCTCCCGTCTCATCTTCTTCTCTCTGTCTTCTCCTCATATTTCTAACTTCCAAAAAAAACTTGTTTTTTTATCTGTACATAAATGTTTTACTTACATGTTTTTTTCATCTGAAATACCTGTACTTTTAATGTTTATACTACATGAATCTCACATTTGTAAATCTTTACCTCGGATTAGAAATGTTATGTATTTTTTTAACAAATTGTATATTATCTATATTTTTCACTGTTTTACTACTTTATTTACATTTGTGCAACTATTGTAAAATTGTCTATATCCTGTGGAGCTTTTCTCTCTGGGCCTCCACTGAAAACGGGCTCTTCCAGGCCCGGTGGACTATCCCGGTCATCAAACTGTAATAAATAAATAAATATGTGATAAAATTTATGTTCTGTGTTAAATTTGGAATTGTGCTTCTTTATATTGTGATAGCCAAGTCATTTCATGGAATATCAGTTGCAATAAACATCAGTGTAACCTGCTACCAAGATAAGGGCAACAGCAAGTGCTTTTAAGTGACCATGGCTAAAACAGTCCTGTACAATATGCATTAAATACTTACTGTTATCCATTAACACAGTCAAATTACTGTGTTAATGGACAGCAGTAAATATGTCATGTTGTCTGATGCAGCATTGCTTCAGCAAATGCCATTTCCATGTCAAAGTGTTTGTTGCCATCCTATCCAGAAAATGACTTTTCCTTGCAACTAAAGTTGGTTGGACACTAGCTGTGTTGAGAGATCCTCTTATCAAACATCAGCTCAAAATGGAAAGTACGGTGAAAGGAAAAGAAAAGCTGTGCATAACTCATTATCACAGAGAAGACTTGCAAAGGTAAGATAAACTCTGCATAGAACAGTGACACTGTACATAGTAGCATGACACCTTTCAGATGAGGATATGTGCAAATTGTTGGTACTTAGCAATAAACATTCTTAAAAATCCTCTGATGACTACACTGAGCTTGTTTTTGTATCTGGAATGTTTGTGGTATAACCTACTCATCACATTCAAACCCATGGACTTGCAGTGTTGCTTCTACCAAAATGTAATGCAAAATTTTAACTGGTATATATCTGCACATTTAGATCCTTATAACAGTCATCATCATCATCATTAACCCCCTTTTCCCCATTTTCTGCATGGGGTTGAGGTGGTGTGTCAGCTGTCATGATCTCTCTATTCAGTGCCACTCTCCTGCCTTCAACACTCATGCCTGACTGTCACAGGTTCTCTCTCACACAATCCATCTACCTCTTTACTGGATGCCGTTTCCTCTTGCCTTCTTCCTATCTGTCCCAAATCTTCCTCACCAGACTGTCTTCTGCTTTTCTGCACATGTGCCCAAACCACCATAATCTATTATCTTTGATCTTTTCTGCAATTGGAGCTACTTTGGTTTCTGCTCTTATGTCCTCATTTCTTCATCTGTCCACCAATGTGAATCCTACTACCCTACTCAGACACTTCATTTACATCACCACTAGCTTCCTCAACTGCTCTTCTTTACTGCCCAGGTTTCTCAACCATACAGGAGTACTGGTCACACCACTGTTTTGTACACCTTACTTTTCAGCTTCTTTGACATTTTTCTGTCATACACTACACCAGACACTCTATGTCATTTGGCTGCAGCCCCTCTGACTATAGCTTTGACCTTGTTCAGACTTCCAATGTCCTCAACCACCCCACCCAGATACCTGAAGCTGTTAACCTGCTCCATTATGTTGCCTTCAATCTCAATTCTCAGCTTCTTCTGAACTCCACTATTGGTTTCCATTACAACTGTCTCATCTGTGCACAGTTTCATCCCATGTGCAAGTTTTGCATTCCATTCCCCTATCCTTTGCTTAAGTTCTTGCTCAGAGTCTGCCTGTAATGCCACATTGTCTGCATACAGCAACTTTGTTTATTTATCGCCTCCGACCTGTTTTCCATCATCCGTATGAACAGCAGTGGGCTCAGAGTTGAACCCTGGTGCACACCCACTCCTACTGGGAACCCCTCTATGAGACTGAACACTGTTTGTGCTTGAGTCATTGGGTCTTTGTATATAGCCTGCACAAATTCTACCAATGTTTCTGGGACTTCAAACCACCACAGTACTGCCCAAATCAGCTTTCTTGGGACCTTGTCATATGCTTTCTTCAAGTCTAGGAATAACCAATTGGACTCTTTCCTCATCTCTAGTTTCTTCTCAACTATCTGTCTCACTGCAAACATCAGGTCAGTTGTGCTGCATCCTGATCTGAACCTGAACTGCTCGTCTTCCATCTTACATTCTACTACTCTGTGTATTCATTTATCAATCCTTAGGCCGCTGGTGCCTCACTAGCACTCTTCAAGAGAAACCTTGACAAGTGGATGGGAAACAGAAAGTTTACCCCGGGGATCACTTCAGTGGCTCTGCTGGACAGAGGCACAGGGAACTAATCTAAGGGGGTGGCAAAAGCCAACACATTCTGGCTAGGCTTATAAATGCCTTCGGGCAGATCGCCTAGTACCTACCTATGAACCTATAATCACTCTCACCAGAAATTTCATGCAGTGTGACAGGAGTTTGATACCTCTACACTGCCCACAGTTGTGAATGTCTCCTTTATTCTTGAACACTGGAACTAGTATGATTATTCTCCAGTCAACTGGCATATACCTTTCTCTCCATACTGCTATGAGTACCCTCAGAAACCATTTCCCCTCATCTCACCTAACATCTTTATCATACCTGCTGTGACCTCATCTAAGCCTGCTGCTTTCCCTGACTTCATTTTCTTTAGTACTGCTCTTACCTCTTCTATGGCACTTCTCTCATCGTAGGCTGTGTGTGGGGCAATACAGCTGCTGGGGGGGTTTCTTCATTCAGAAGCTGCTGGAAGTACTCCTTCCATCTGCCTTTGCTGTCCTGTGGGCTGGTGAGCAGGTTGTTGCTGGCATCCCTTATGAACAGTTTCTGACTATCTTCTTTATCTTCCTGTCTTTGCCTTGCAACCTGATATAGTTTTTTGTGCCATCCAGTGAGTCACTTTCCAGAAGCTGGTAGAGTGCCTCTGATGCCTTTTTCCTTGTTATTGCAACTCCTTTCTTAGCGTCTTTGCTAGCCAACCAGGATTCCTTTCTATCTGTCTTTTCTAGCTCCCACTTTTTCCTGCACTCCTCCTTTCTTTTGATGACTTCCTGGACTTCTGCATTCCACCCACCAGCTTTCCTTATGTACTTTATTTCCATACCTGGATCAGCTGCTTCTGTTCTGCAGTCATCACACATGCTGTTCTGAGGTGCTGCTATTCTTCTTCAACTCCATCTATTTCTTCTTTTTCCTGAGGTACTAGAGTCTCGAGTAATTCCTCGAACTGTTGTGCTTTCTCTCCAGTCAACTTCCAGGTGTTCAGCCTGATCTCTGTTGACCTGAGAGCCTTCCTGACCACTACTTGCAGCTGACTGTGGCAACCAGTTGTTTATGCTGTGGGCCAGCTGTTTCACTAGGGATGACTTTGCAATTACTGATTCTACCCCAATACCCTTTTCTTAGTAGTAGGAAGACTACCTGAGTTGCATGTTGGCCACTCTTGCGTGTGATCTTGTGACTGTCTCTCTTTCTGAACCATGTATTAGCTACTATCAAGTCATTTGACTGACAGAAGTCTAGAATGGCCTCTCCTTCTTTATTCCTGTTGCCCAGCCCATGTGGATCCAGGCAGTCCTCATATCCTGATTTGTCTGTCCCGATATGTGCATTCATGCTACCCATTATCAACACCAATTCATGTTGTTGTGTTTATCTAGTAGGTCTTGCAACTGCTATCTGAATACACTCTTATCCTCACTATCACAACCCTGCTGTAGGCCATAGGCTGAGACCATGAGTATTGCCCTATCATTAAGCTGGAATCTGATTGCCATGTGTCTGTCACTAATTCTGATGACATTCCTCACTGTCTTCTGAAGCCTCTCCCTCACCACAATTCCCACATCATTTTTAGCCTGTCCTCCTGAGTAGTAGACTCTGGATCCCAAGCCAAGTGGCTTTGCTGCATTGCCCTTCCATCTTGTCTCCTCCTTACTATCATGTCACCCACATCCAAGCTGCATACTGTCAGTAAACCTTCAATGAGTGCAGCAATTCTTACTTCAATTTTAGTAGGTTGATTGTTTTTATGTCCACTCAACAGAGCTATTCCAGGTAACCCAAGCTGGGTAACTGGACACTGGTCAGTCAGTTTATTGACCTAGGGCTGCTGGGTTTTGTGGCAGGTATACAATGGCTAATAGGGACATATACACCCTCCCACTGTTAGCATGAGTCCCTGGCATAGGTTGGAATAGGCCAGGACCCACTTATCAATGGCAAATATCCAAGCCCATTTATAGACATTTGTCAATGTGACTGAAACACTTAGAGTGATATTTTATACCATTGAGTGGCTAGTCCTGCCACAGCACACAGTCTCTGAACTGTGTTTTTCTGTCCTGAGGATACTGTGCACCACAGTAGATGCCCAAAGCAGCTGGTTTATATAACTCTTCCTCCCCCTATAGAGGGCCATGTAGAGTCTGTGCTGTTGCCGACAGTTCCAGTCTTTGGTGAGTTTGTGATAGAAACATTCAGCATATTTTTGGGATTTTTTTTGGAAGTGGGTAAAACCCCATAGAGATAAAGGGAGAACATGCAAACTCCAAACAGGCATTGACCAGAGGTCAGAATCAAACCTTGTACCTTGTGCATGGGAGGCAAAGAACATAACCATTATGCCAACAGCATTACAGTATTGCCGTATTAATTCAGGAGAAAGGTATACTTAAAAAAATGCAGCTCAGGTTGTCATTGATTTAACAAATACTTTGTAAACAGTAGATCAACCAAAAATTGTAGGTTTTCTAATGATTACTTTATTAGCTACAATGTGAAAAAACTCTTAAGAATTGTGTGGCTAGGTTGGACATAGATCTTCAGCGTCACTCACTGATGCAAGTATAACTATATTTACTTACGGCATTTGCTGACCGGGAAAGTCTGACTAGATACAAAGTTCCTTTTCAGCAGAGGCCCGGGGAGAAATGCTCCATTAAACACAGCACAAATATTAACCAAATAGTTATTACAATTATAGCTTCATATCTTGGTTCATGTGCAAGAATCATTTTCAAAACAAATATTAATAAAGATTTTTTTTTCAGATAGGAAATAAGTATATAACTACACATATCATTGTCAATACAGTTTTTTTTCAATTAGTTTAGCATTCAGAAAACAAAAACGGAAAAGTGTTTTTAAAGCAAGATGTTAGAAAAGAAATATGGAAGAAGACATAAGTGGGGTTCAAGAGGAACAAGTATAAAAGTATTTTGAGAGTAGTATAGCATTGTTGACTTAATGATAAATTGTTGAAAAAACAAAGAAAAATCTGAACTATTTTGGAGAGCTATGATATACAATTATGTTGACTTTTTACATTTGTAGGATAAGCTATATAATACAAGGATATTTCATTTTCAGTATTAGTTGTCTATATATGTGAGGAGCAATTTTTTTTTGTTTTGTTGTGGTCTAATTTCAAGTGGCATACTATTCCATATTTTACACACAACCACACAGTGCAGACAGTCACCATAGGATCATAGGAAGTTACTAGGCTATTGGCCTTGAGGCCCTTACAAGCCTAGCCAAGAATTTAGCACATGTTCTGACAAGTCAGCACCTGATCCTCCTGTCCAGCAGGGACACGGGTGGAATCCCAGGAGTGCATTTTCTGTTCCCCATCCAGTTATCCAAGTTCCACTTAAAAAGGGAAAATGAGGTATTCTACTTGATGTGGAGAGGGAGTCTATTCCACAGAAGGGGTAGTCTCTGGGACACAAATCTGTCCTGCCAACAAGTCCTACTGATGTCACAGACTAGGCTGAGGTTGTGTGTGTGTGTGGGTTACTTAAGTGGAGCTTGACTTGTGGATATGCAGTAGTTCCATCAAGGCGGGGTCTGAGATTGCTTTGTTTGCCAGACAGAGGTCACCTCTGAGGAGTCTGTATAAGACTGAGTAGAGGGACAAGGCTTTTAGCCTATCTGTGTAGGGTAGATGGTTGAGGCCCTGGATCCTGGTGAGGAACCTCTGCAGTCTCTCCAGCTGTTGCATGTGCTTTGTGAGGTACATGCTGAAAGGGGGGGGGGGGGTTGTACTCAATAATGGGTCTTATAAGGGAAGACTACAGGGATGTTATGACCTCCTTGTCCCTGGATGAGATACCCTTCCTAATGACATGGGCCATGTAGAAAGCCTTCTGTACAATGGAGGCAGTATGGTGGTCAAAAGTCAGGTTGCTATCAACCTGGGTGCCCAAGTCCCTCACATCTGATTGCATGCTTAGGACCTTGTTATCAATGTGATAATTTGTGGGGTTGTCAGTCTCCCCAAAGGGGATGATGATGCATTTTTTTGGCATTCAGTTTGAAGCTAAGTTTCTGGCAATGGTCATTTGTTTGGGTGAGACCCTCTTGGAGGATGTCCACATCACTAGGAGAACTGATGACAGTGCCCAGCTTGCAGTCATCTTCAATCTTGGTCAGCCATAGCCCACTGGTTTTGGCTTGCACCTCAGAAAAGTATATTCCAAACAACAGAGGCTCCAAGACTAATCCCTAGGGTGTGCCGCTCATTACGGGTCTACTGCTTGAGGTGGCTTCCCCTAGTTTGACAAGGTGAATTTTATCAGTGAGCCAGTTTGCTACCCATCTGGTAACATATGGATTGATGCCTAGTTGAGATAATCTATCTATTACACCCGAGTGGGGAATAGTATCAAAGGCTTTGGCCAGGTCAAGGTAGGCAGTGTGCACCATCTTCCCCTCATTCATGGCTTTGGTGACTGTCTCAAAGAAGTCAACCAAGTTTAACAGGCATGATCTCCCCTTGATGAAGCCAAACTGTGTGGGATCGAGTGTTTGGAAGTTGCCAATGTCCTTGTTAATGAAGTCCATGATAATCTGTTCCATGGCCTTGCAGATCAGGCTAGTTAAGCTGATGGGTCTATAATTTCCTTGCTTGGTGGATGCTCCACCTTTGTGCAAAGGGATGACAGTGGCCATCTTCCACTCAGCTAGGATGAAGCCTGTACTCAGGCTTTGGTTATATAGAGTGGCTAATAGTGATGCAAGTTCCTGCCTCAGTTCATGTAGAATTCAGCCTGGGATGTTATCAGGTCCCATGGAGGCTGTATTTTTTACCTTTGAGAGGGCAATGATGACTTGCTCCCTAGAGATAAGGGGAGCGACAGAAGCTGGGATGTCCTGCTTTACAGATCCGGGGGACAGAGGGGTGAAGTTTTCACTGAACTGTCTGCCAGCACGTTGGCTATATCTACGGTGTTAATCTATGTGGTGTCCTTGACCACCAGTTCTGAGCAGATCTGAGTGCTTCCTTTGAGATTGCGGACATATGTGAAGAAGGCCTTATGACTCTCTTTAGTAGATGTGGCCAGTTTGAACTCTGAGTTTGCTTTGGAGGATCTCACTAGTGCTCTTATTTGCATGTTCCGGCTAAGGAGAGACTGCTTGCAATTAGGCACCTGCTCCTTCTTGGTACTGGAAAGCAATTTTTTCCTTTTATTACAGAGTTTATTTATTGCAGATGTCCAATAGACAGGTTTACTCTTCCTTAGGTTCATAGGTAGGTTCATAGGTAGATACTAGGCTATCGGCCTGAGGGCCTACATAAGCCTAGCCAACAAGATTCCCTGGCTTACACCACCCAAGAAAGTTATTTTCCTGTGCCACTGTCAAGCAGAGACACAGAAGTGATCCCTGGGGTGTATTTCCTGTTTTCCATCCACTCATCAAGATTTTTCTTGAAGAGTGCTAATTAAGAACTTTGCTTGACATAGATGGGTAGCCTGTTTCAGAGTATGGGAAGTCTCTGGGACAGGAATCTATCCCTTCAGCATGTCCTGTTTATTGAGGAGGATGATTTTGTCCTGTCTGGTATTCCTTATTCCATGTAACTACATAAATGCCGTATAGAACTTTGGTGTAGGCTTGGACATTTGTGCCTGTTCCTATGGAGGGGATGGGAGCTGTGAAGCTGTTTATACCTTCTCTCAGGAGGTGGTAATCAGCTTTGGAGAAGTTTTTTTGTTTGAACCTGGTTGGAGGAGATGGTGACTTCGAAAGTGACCCCTTTGTGGTCAAGATCTAACCAGGGAGGAGGAAACTATAGGGATGCTGCAGTAATTACTCATGTTGATTAATACCAAGTCCAAGTTATTATCACCTCTTGTGGGGGTGTCGACCAGCTGGTCCAAGGCATTTGCATTGACAAAATCAAGGAATCTCTG
This sequence comes from Protopterus annectens, assembly GCF_019279795.1. Taxonomy (NCBI): domain Eukaryota; kingdom Metazoa; phylum Chordata; order Ceratodontiformes; family Protopteridae; genus Protopterus; species Protopterus annectens. Next base: position 640,295,440 of record NC_056733.1, read on the forward strand.
GGCATTTGCGGTTTGCCATAAGTAGTTCTTCCAATCTATGGCTGAATAGTTAAAGTTGCCCAGGATCAAGGTAAAGGGTTGAATCTTGATAGATTCAAAGAGGTCCAGATAGATGGAGTGAGCATCTTGAGTCAAAGTTGGGGGCCTGTAGTTAGCTATGATTTGAATAGGGGTCTTGTCAACAGTTAACTGCACCTAGAGTGTCTCCTGCACATCATAATGTTTGACTAGCCTGGAAGTGTGTATGTCTTTAACATATATTGAAACTCCACCTCCTTTTGCTTTGCTCTCCTTCCCACTGTTTGGGGTCTGAATACATGATAGGATGAGTAAGTTGGTATGGCTGGAGTGCTCTCCCCAGCTTTGAACCAGGTTTCTGTGACTGCACAAATGTCAGCATCGTCCAGGGTTAAGAATGCTTGCAATAAATGCAGTTTCATGTTTAGACTCCTAGCGTTTAGCAGCATGACCTTTAATTTGCATTTTGATGAAACCATAGTTGGCATTTGACCTGTTGATTGTGGCCTACCTTGGTTATGATAAGCATATTAAATTTTGAATGGCAGGACAGTGATCAGGTTTGCATGATATAACATGGATTACTTTAATGAATTTAAATTGCTGTATAGTTCTAAACATCTCAGCTGTTGCAGTGCTGTGCAATGACGACTTTTGTTTGGTAGGTTTGCTGCAAACCTTGTAATATAGACCTGCTAGTAGAAATGTAAGGGCAATTTTTATTCAGAAAGTATCAGAGAGGTACAATTTTCCTAAGTAAAACATAGCTAGCTTTTGATTTGTTTTGTCAACAGCATCATTTATATGATCATGGAAAAACAGTTGTTTGTTTTTAATGACACCAGTTTTGTTTGTGGTACTTGTTCAATGTTTGTATTATTATTAAGAGAATTTATCTGCAATGTTTGGTTTGCCTTATATATAGTGTCTCTGCATCTCATATTCTTGTATGGCCATCCAAAACTTTGCATACTCAATTAGTATTGCATTGTCTGTAAACAGCTGAACACAGCTTAGTAGCCAAACAAATTTTGTACTGAAGTATTTGACCTAGCCATACATCACCTCAGTGTGAAAGAAATGTACCTATTTTCAGTTGCAACATTGTACTGAAACTACAAGAAAATCAAGTACATAGAGACAATAAAATCACGATCAGTAACTTATGTGTATGTGGAGAAGTGGTAAACTGCTTACAAGCATCTGAGTCCTGGGGCCACAGAGTTTAGCAAAAGTCTTGTACACCAATTAATAAGTACTTTGCTATCCTTATCTATATACCCACTTGATTAAAAATCCACCTTTAACAGAATATATACTTTCATTAGTTTATAGTAACTCTAAATGGAGAAGAAAAAGCAAATGCAGTATGAAACATCAGCTATAGATAAATGAATATCATTGTCCACACTTTAAATGTAGATATTCTGTGTGTATGTCAAAATAAACAATATGATCCTAAGACCCTCTCACTAATAAACAAAACTAAATGCACTTCACCTAGCAGAAGAATAAGAAAAGTGGTCCTAAAACTGGTATAAGAGTAACCTCTAAAGTCATTGCAGGCATTGCTTGTAAGTACAAGCATACAGAAGTGATTTAAGACACCACCATTAAGTATTGTATGATCCTTGACATCTAACGTCATACTTTAACTGAAGACACCACATTTAAACTGATACATACCCAATCACAGTTCCAAGAACCTTATATTGGAATAGTAACTGTTCCCTAAAAGACAGAACCACCAACATTGCCTTATCCATAGTTGCACCTCTTGAAATATAACACATTGCCTTATTTAATTTAATCTTCACTGTCATAAATTATTCAAGATGAATTTTTTGGAATATACTATTGACTGCTGCATTATGAACAATTTATGATTTCACTATAACCTGTCAAAATCATGTATTTTAAAGTCCCTTACTGTCCTTGACACATAATAAATAAATATCTTGTTGCCTTTTGCCATTATGAGATCTGTATATAATATAAACGTTTCAGAAAATCTGGCATAGTACATCTTGAGTACATCCCCCATGCACTAAACATTAGATCTAGTTAAATACACATAAACAAGTGTTTCTGCTGGTCACATCTATAACTGTAGTATTCAGAATTCAAGAGAATAACTCATAATGTCTGGTTATAAGCAGTAGTGCTTGCAGGTGGATCTTTAAGTTCTTTGTCCTTAATGGGCTTCTCACCAAATATGTGCACGCACCTATCCTCTGATATGCACAAGTTTTCATGGGCGATTTTCCTACCTTCACTTCAGTACCACAGCGAGCAAAGAACCAACATCAAATAACTGGATGATTTATGAGTCTATCTGTGTATTTAATGACCCCTTTTTAAGCTGTCTGTGCAATGACTGTTTGGCATACTCTGAGTAGGCATTCTAATTGTAACATTCCTCATATACCCAAAACTAAACTTAATAAAAATCTTTAAGGAATTTTCAAATCTCAGCTGTATTACTCAAAACAATCACCTGGCATCAGCCAAACTGAACTATATGTTAGCCCGTGTTACAACCTCCTGTCATCTCATTTGTGTTTCCTGATACCTATCTATGTAGTTGTTGAACTCACTGATACAAATGTAAAGATAAGACCAATACAGAATTATCCCAAACTTTACTGTGCTTTGTGTGTATTGATGTATGCATGTATTTTTGCTGAGCTTAGTATACAGTTAGAAACAGGAATGTTCCACTTTAGTTCAACAACAGATTTCCTAAGCAGTATCTGCCTAACTGTGTCCCCTACATATTCCTATGCTAGCTGCTAGCATGTCCAGTTCCTTTTCTGTTGCACTACTTTTATAAGTGCAGTTGTGCTACATGCTTACATTGTACATTCACACATGTTTCCTTGTAAGGTCAAGGGTTACTCCTACATATTGCTTGCTTACTTCTACATCCTTCTCCATGTTTTCTTTACCTTCTCCACTCGTTATTACAACTAACTCTACCTATATACAGTTGGACGAACTCATGATGAAATCATCTGTTTTCACAAAACTATACTGTTTGGTACCTCATTTTAATGCACTCCCATTAGATCACAGATGAGGACTTACCAAACCATTCCAAAAGGTCACTGTTGAAGGACACTCTTGCAAGAAAGTGACATGATAGTTTTTTGTACTGCATAAGACATTTCATCTTTGTTGTAGCAAGAGTGATGTAATACAAATATGACTATAGCTGTTTGTCATTCTTCAACATGTGCATGAGCTGCATCTGAAAAGCTTTGGTTTACTACATTAACTTTCTAACTTGATGACTGTATAGTTTCCTTTACTTCTTGCACTACTGTAATCAGTGCATATGTGTCACATCTTGATATTATACAATGCTAAGACATGTTTTCATTTATTTATTATTTACTGACATTTGGCTACTGGGAAAGTCCAACTAGGAAGGTGCCCATTTTCAGTGAATGCCCAGAAAGAGAAGCTCCAAGTTATTACAAAAATGTTTTAAGAACTATAATTTTACAGTCTTCAAAAATAATACAAAAACATCTACATTTTAAATAATTATACCAAATTAGACATAATATGAAAACATTGGTTAAGAATACATGCAACTTATATGACAATGATTTATCACTTAGGGAAACAACAAGTTTATAGAGAAAGGAAAGAAGTTAGTACAACACAAACAAGAATTGCAATATGAAGTGAGGAAAAAACAGAGTTATGTCATACTTACAAAGCGAGTCACAGGACAGAAACTGACTGAATTAAGGAAGCAGAGCAGAAAGGAGATTAAGGAGGTATATGGTATGAATAGGTATGTGTTCATATTTAGGGATATAGTTTATCCCGGGGTTGAGCAAGGAGCAAGACAGATTTTGGCTAGGAAGTTTTTTAGAATTATTTTAAAGGACTGGAGGGAGGGTATTGACCTGATGGGTACAGGTAAGGTGTTCCAGGTCTTAGCAACATGGTATGAGTACAAACAAAGTCCAGCAGATTTGATAAGTTTGTGGACCCAGAGGAGTTTTTGGTCAACGAATCATAATAATGATTGAGAACATAGCTGTGTAGAATGGTATTTAGTGCAGCACAAGAAGATGGATGCTGGATAATTTTATAGGTGTTAAGAAGCTGTACATATGTTATTTGAATGGGACGTTACGATCAATTTAGGCTTTTTATTGCTATACAGTGGTGGGTTCAAAAAGGGGTATTTGCTGAAAAGTATGCCACTTTATTATAGCATTGTTCACAAATTTTGATTTTTGTGATGTCTGGAGGTTGGTAAGGATGTGAGGTGGTGAGTATAGTTGCATTGGTGAGAAAGTGTTTGGCTCTGAAAATCATCCCTAGATTTTGGTGATTTTTCTTATGCAATGTTATATATGCAGGTCAGATTTAAGATTATCATCCACTACCATCACTAATAATTTGCTAAGAGAAGTGACCTCAGTGATTGCATTATTAAGACAGAAAAGATTGAAATATTGTTTTCCCATGAGAGAGTGATTTGGGGGGAAAAGGAAGTAGTTTGTTTTTTTGAGGGTGGGGATGGAGCAGGAGTTGTGAGTCACAAAGCCCTATTTCAAGAGCTGTTAATACATCCTGAGTATTTTTTGGAAATGTGCCAGGTTTTCAGATTTGTATGAGTATGGAATCATCTGTGTATTGTATTATGGAGGCCTGCTGTGTAGATGTATGTAAGATGTTAGTGAGAATGTTAAAGGGGATGGGACCAAGGATAGAGCCTTGTGGTACACAGTTGGCACCATACCTCTCAACTGTCCAGATTTCCACAGAATGTCCAGATTTTTCACTCATATTTTCAGTCTGTTTCTCATAAAAGTTGTGGTTTTCTGGCAAATCACTGGGATGATCTGAGGAATTAAGTCACTAAATAATAGCATACATTTGAGTTTCAGACTTCATATCCTTCAGGAAAATACTTGTTAAAACAAATCCTGTTACTCTAACAATGTTTTAAGTTTATAAGAGCAATATTTAAAAGATGTCCCTATTTTGGGCCTTTGTTCCCCATTTTGTCAAGCTTTGTCCAGATTTCTTGCAATAAGAGGTTGAGAGGTATGAGAGGTGGTAATTGGAAGTATGGAGAAAGGGTGGAGTGCCATTTTACTGACTGATACCTATTGGACAGGTAGCTTTTAAACCACAGATGGGTGGGCTAAGATTGACCTAGTCAGGACATTTGAAGTAGAAGCTTGCTGTAATAAACTGTGTTGAAGGCTTTAGACAAACCTAAAAAATAGAAGACTAGTTTGCCATTATGTCTAGTTTTATTGACAGTATCTCTAAAGGTTAGAAGTGCAGTGTTAGCACTGTGGAAGGGACACAAGCTATACTGTGTTGGGAGTAGGAGTTCTTACTTCAGGAGATAGTTTAACAATTGTTTTTAAATACATTTTTCAAGTATTTTGGAGAGACAGGATAAGATCACTACAGGTCTAAAGTTAGTAATGTCTGTTGAATTTCCTCCTTTGCATAGAGGGATAATGTGCATTTTTGTCCAGAAAGAGGGAATGTGGTATTCCTAGACTGACCTATTTAAAAATTGAGAAAGGTTTTCAAGGCTATTGTCTGCTGTTTTAAGGTACTCATTTGGAAGGTCATCAACTGAAGTACAGCATGGTTTGAATTTAAGAGTAGTTTTATATAGGATGTGGGCACAAATTTAAAGATGAAAGTGGTGATATGTGGCTATTGGGCAGGGTTAGGATTAGAAGGATGAAGACTTCATAGTTATAGGTACTATACTATCAATGGAATAAGAGTTGAATTATTTTACATTTCTGAGTGATGAGTTATTGGGAGAAGGGTTAGCACTGAATTTTGGCCAGCATGTAAGATTTCTTTAATGGCTGACCAGAAGTTTTAGGGTTGTGTTTACTATTGTTCTGAAAGTTCTAATAGTATAGTATAGTTTTTTTGTTTTCATTTATTGGCTTTTTAGTATGGTTGCAGAGCATTCTGAAATTTTCAGGACATTGTGGTGTTTTATATTTTGACTTTCTTTCTACACTTTTTCTCTATCCTGCATTAGTAGTCTACTCTTTTTGGACAGCCAGATATCATTATTTGTTTTCAGCCTCTTCCTTCTAGGAGGTGCAAGGCTATTTACAATATTTAGGAAAGTTTCATTAAATTCATTTATAGTATCATCTAAGGGCAGGATATTTAGGATGTTCTAGTTAATAAATAATAGGATAGTAATGAATATTTCTGGGTTAAACTTGCACATGTTGTGTGTTGTTTTATAAACATGCTCATTAAGTGGATGTGTGAGATACCTGGTTATATAGATTGGGACAAATGTGTGAGATGTCTGGTTGTATAGATTGGGAAATGGTTGCTGACAGAGTCTGACATTGTACCCCTGGTGGTGAATTTGCTACTAGGATCCGGCCTAATAAGGAATTTGATGTCTTGCTTTAATGTGTGAGGCTATTAATTAGTTGTGTGAAACTGTATAAATTCATGGTAGATTTAGGGAAGTTAGAGGTTATGTCCAACTAATTGATAATGATATCACCTACTAGTACTTTTTCTTGTGGAACTGTTATGGATATACAATGTAGGATATCTTCCAGTGTAGCTGTATTGTCACCAGGAGGGATGCAAAGGGCAGTAAAGCATATTTGTTTGTTTATTTATTTAATTTTAGGACAAACAATAAGAAGCTCTGCTGAACTGAATTTTGGTATTAGTTTCTTGTATGGGGAAATGTGGTAGTTGGAAAATATTAAAGCAATGATACCACTTTTCCTTGTTATATGATCATTATGGGTGATATTATAGCTGGGGGGGGGTCATTTATACTGGGTTCATGCAGGCTTGGTCTTTCATATTGTACTCTTGTTTCTGTGTCCTTTTGTTTTCTGCATAATCCCACACTAGTCTGAATGTCTATTCGTATGACCAGATTAAGCTGGGGCCTTGGGCATGGCACCAAAGTGTGACACAGGACTGGACGTGCAATCATTGGTCACTCGTGTCATGTAAGCTTGCAAAATACATAATTTGTATAAGAAAATGGAGGAAAAAAATCTAAATCAAATTTAGCATTCATACAGAACATTGCAAATGTTATAACAGAAGATAGTTATGCCTTATGTGCTGAGAATATTTCAAGAAATCAAAACACATCAATGTGTACACCAAAGCAAACTCTTGATACATTATAGTACTCGAGTCACTACATTAGTACCATAAAATGACACTATGCCCTTATGCTGGAAAGTTAGATTTAAATCTGGAGTGTTGGCATTAACTGACTAGGCCCTTCCTTATCTTTACAAGGGATAGGTGGCCCTGACAGTATTTAAGTATAATAAAACAGTAAGTTCATATCACCCTTTTCCTAAAAGATAGACTGAAAAGACATGCATATACATCTTCTCTGACATAAAACATGAAATACTGCACATAAACTTACACAAAAAATAGTGTGCACCTAAGATTTGTGAAGTAAATGAACACAGCTTGTTAAGCATTCCAAGCCAGGGCCAGTGCTAAAAGAAATCTACAACAGAAAAGCATTAAGGTGGTTGAAAATAACCATAATTGCATTCCATAAATACGTGGTTATAACAACTGTATTTACTCAGTTTAGACCACACTGAGCAATGAGGTGGTATATCCTTTTTAATAAGTAAATCTTTCATAAGTAGGGTTACAGAAATAAATTATGGTCATGAAGTACAAAGAACATCACATCTAGGTTACAATAAATAACACAATAGCTTTGTAACATGCTAGCATACTCAATCAATTTCTAAAGCACCACTGTCGCCTTCATAAATGCATAGCCCTCCCCACAATGATAAATACTGCTGTACTCAATGACTTAAATTATCACTCAGTAGAGAAAACTACACCTTAGCTAATAACTCAGCCCCAAAACTAATAAACATAATAACAAAATTGCTCAAATGGTAAAAGCACTGACAAGAGAGAGAAATATACTGATATTATCCAAACATCTGTCAGCTGTGCTAAGTGAAACATTGCCAACATCTGTTTTCAATCTGTCCAGCAGTGACATTCCTCATTTATACAAAACTAAAACTAATAAAAATCTTTGAAGGATTTTTCCCAATCTCAGCTATGTTTCTCAAAACAATCACCTGGCATCAAGCCAACCTGAACTGCATGTTAGTCTCCTTTGCATCATACTGGTGTATACAACATTTTAAACAGATTTTGGTAAATTCATCCAATTTGTAAAGTTACAAAACCAACGGTTATCAAACCAAAAAAGAAGCACATACAAAACCTTTAAACCATACGTAATCCATGCTAATGGGGCTAAGGTCAACGCCATCCAATACTAACTCAAATAATCAAAAGAAACTTCACCTGAGGTAAAATTCGCTATCCGAATGGATGGCAATAATAAAAACTTTCTGTACAAGCCACATCTAAACAGTAAAAGAGATGGATCAATAAGGTAATATGCTAGAACAAATTAGTATCACTGTGATGCTCGTGCCCTGGCACAGCAATCAAGGAGCCTCAATCCTCACCACTAACACCAGTGAGGGGCATCCATATAGGGAAAGGATAATAAATACACACACAGTAAAGTACAATTTCCCTTAAGAGCACACAGAGCTCAGAGTCAAGTCTGGGGCTGGTTTCTCCCTTTCTCTCCAGGTCCCCAATCAGACTCCCCACTAGCACAGCTATAGGGTCCAGATTTCAGCCTAGTGGGCAAGCTAAAACCTCCAGCACCCTCTCTGTCCAACCAGTGCTTTGTGTCCCTGCCAAAGTAGCTGACACACACTTTGAGATAAGAGTTTTATACAACCACACAGACACTCCTGGGGAAGGCTGGCACAGGTTCTCCAGCTGTGCCCCTTTTACCCAGACTATACGGTAGTACCAGCTGCCATTATCCAAATGGTAAGTGCGACTGAACAGTCAAGGCTTATTAGAGTGACTTGGTAAAGTATCACTATATACGTACAAATGTTTCAAGTACTGGCATTAATGCTCTTCTAGCTTGCCAATATACCAAAACACTTGTTCCCATAATAAATGTCCAGACTGTTCTTAAAAATATCTAAACTAGTACTTGCTTTAATGTAATTTGGTAGTCTGTTCCAAGCATCAGCTACTCTGTCAGAGAACCAATTAGTACACTTTTCATTCCTATAGAATCTCCTATATAGGTTATCTGATGATTCTCTAGTACTTTTTGATAACCCCAAACATTCCCAGAGGTAGTTGTCCCTAAATGCCCTATATATCTGAATAAGATCTCCTCTTAAATATCTGTAAGAGACACTGTACAAGTTCAGATATTTTAGTCTTTCATAATAACTTAGATTTTCACATCCATGGATACCCTTGGTATATTTCCGCTGTACTCTTTCCAGTTTATTCATGCTTGTTTTCCTATAGGGTTTCCATATTGTAATTCCATAGTCAAGTTTGGGTCTAATGTAACTAGCAAACAATGACTTCATTATGTTTGATTTCCTAGACTTTATAAATATTTTTATACAACCTATAGTTCTAGAACTATCATTAGCCAATTGGTTGATATGATTAGAAAAACTCATAGCTGAATCTACCCATATACCTAGGTCCTTAAATGAGTCTACAGTTTCAATCACTGTGTGCTGTATTAAATATTCACCTTTCAGTTTATGTCTCCCAAATCTCATATGCTTAGTTTTTGATGTATTTGTCAACATATTATTCTCCTGTGCCCAAATGGTCAATTTAGTCAAATTATTTTGCAGACATACCTTATCTGTAACACTTGTAATCAGTTTACCCAATTTCAGGTTATCAGCATATAGACTGTAGAACACCTCAGATGAAAAAGTAAGGTCTGAAAGATACAATCTAAACAAGTAAAGGCCTAGGACAGAGCCCTGTGGAGCACCTTGACTATAACCAAGGATTTCACCTGTCCAATTGGTACTTGATACTTGCCATGTCCTATTTGTAAGCCATGAAGCGATCCATCTTATCAACAGTACATGAATACCTAGTTGTACTAATTTATTGATCAGTGTTTTGTGAAGTTAAATCTATATAAATCACAGCACAATTTCTCATTCATAGCTGTTATTATATTGTTATAGAATTTCATGTTACAGGTGGTAATAGATCTATTTTCAACATATGCATGCTGATATATGGTTTCAAGTCCCAACCTATCCAGTTCTGACAATAACTTATCCAGTATTATCTTCTCTGTTATTTTTCCACAACATGAAAGTAGATTTAAGGGTCTATATGATTATGGGTTTGTCCTACTCTCCTTTCCCTTAAAGACAGGTTTAATTAGTGGATATCTCCAATCTTGAGGAATCTCCCCATATTTATATGACCTAGTGAATAACAGATATAATGGTAGTGTAAGTTCTTGCAAAAGTGTTCTCAGGTCATTGTTACTTATTCCATCTCCTCCCTCTGCTTTGTTTGGTTCCAGTTTGCACAGTTCTTTTTCAATATAATCTAATTTGATTCCAGTATCTGGGGTTACTTGGATGTCACTAGGACAACTTACCTCCCTTTTGTGGAGCCAAACTGTTTTGGATAAGATTTTGTAAATATATATATATATATATAATATGTTGTGTCTGAGAATACATTTTAGAATCTGCATACAGTTTATCAATTTGTGTATCTTTGCTCCTTCCACATTTTATGTATCTATAAAAAGGTTTCCTATTATGCTCAATATCTTTATATAAATTTTCTTCAAAATGTTCTTGATCTTGTCTAACACTATGCTTAATCTGTTTGTCCAGCTTGTTTATTTCAGTTTTCAAAGTTGTAGTTCGACCTCTCTTCCATTTCTTATATTTTTTTGTCTTTCGCCTTAATCAGGTATTTTGTTCTTATGGAAATATACCCCCCTGATGTTGCATGCCTAGATCCTGATGTTAAACATTTTTTTGACTTTGCACTCAAACAATTTCGACTTTCAAAACTTTCCACATTCCATCTGCAGTTTTCCACTGAACACCTCACTCCAGTTAGTTTTATATAGCAACTGTTTTGCTTCCCTATAATCTATAATTAACCTGCTGTGCATTGGTTTAGATTTTAGCTTGGCAGAATTATCTAGCAATAAATTAACCTTAACTCCATGATCACTGCACATCAATGGTGGTAAAACTTGACTTGAAGTTATAGTAATTTGTTTGGGAACACAAACAATATCTAGTATAATTGGTCCCCTGGTAGTTTTTTTTATAATCTGAAGCATTTGTTGTTCCTGAATATACTCTGTGAATAATTTCTTTACTAACGTTGTTGAATCAATATTATTACAGTCTGTTTCTGGTAAATTTCAGTCCCCAGCTAATATTATTCTTCCCTCCTGTGTTTCATGTAAGAAATGTATGAATTCCCCTAGGTCATCTGCACTTGATTTTGGTGGTCTACACAATCCAACAATTGTTATATGTTCCGGGGTTGTCTTTATTGTCACAGTTACACAGTCTATAATATTGGTGTTATCATTAAGAATGTAATAATCTCAGGTCTCATAGCTATCTTTAATCCCTATCATCCAGTCCACCTGATTTTTTGTTAGAATGTCTGTTACAGTAAAAACATTTATACCCTGTCAGACTTGGTTTCCAGTCATTGTTCTTTAACTAGGTGTCAGAAACAATAACATCATCAATCTTATGGGAACATGCAATGTACACTAGAGCTTAAGTTAACTCTACATAAAACAGCCACAGTTGAAAGGTTTAAAAATATTTAATAATAAAAACACAAGACAATACTGCTTACAACACAGTACTAGTCAAGCGTTCAGAGATCACAGAGAAATACTTAAAATAATACAGTAGCAAAAGTTCTGGCATCACAGAAAAACAAATTAGTCTAATATTCCTATTTCCTAGCTATATTTAAGAGAAAATACTGCTTCACTTGACATCATTCTTCACACTTCTCTGGTGTTCCCAGGCTAAGAGAAACTACATTTACATTCTTTACACCTGGTCAGAAACCAGAGCAATAAAGGACACTTATACATGCAAATTCTAGCCATTAACTCTGGTCTTAAAACAATAGGCAAGATGCCTCCCTCTAGACATATTGGCTCTAAATTTTGACATCAAAGAATTGACTTATCAGGTTTGTTACAGGAGAGTGCACTGTTGTTACATTTTTGCAGTTCAATATCCAATGCAGTCATTTCACATTTAAGAGAACAAGCCTGTGACTTGCACTGATATTTACAAATGGCAGAATTGTCTACAAAATTCTATCTGGCTAGGCTGGCAGCCTTCACCTATCTTCACACCCCCCCCCCCTGGAGAATTCAAGCTAGTTTTTCAAGTGACCCTTGAGAAACGTTGCTTGAGAGGGTTAGGTCTATCTGAGTATACCCTACCTCATTCCCTGTCTTGACAGCCCATCTGCATTGGCATTGCTAATCCCACTGCAGTGCTGCACTGACATATCACATGCTTGCAACCCTAGGTTCCATCTTAGCAACTTGCCATTTTGCTGGCTGGCTCTGTGTAGCCATGTTAGGGGGTTGTGATCTGTCACTACAGTAAATTTTCTTACATACTGATAAGGCTGAAGTTTCTGCAGTGCCCACACTATGGCTAGACATTCCTTTTCTACAGCTGCATAGCATTCCTCCCTGGGTTGGAGCCTATGACTGAGATAAACCACTGGGTGCTCTTCTCCCTCTGAAGAAATATAAGTACAGCCCCCACCCCATAGTTTGAAGCATCCACCTGCACAACAAATTCTTGGATGTAATCTGGACTGGCTAACACATGGGTTCCTTCCAAAGCTTCTTTAAGTTCTGGAATGCCTGCTCACATGTTGTGGTCCACACTACCTTATATGGCCTGTTCTTCATTGTCAGGTCTGTGAGGGGAGCAGCTATGGTACTATAACTGGGGATGAAATTTCTGTAGTACCCTGCTGTCCCCTAAGAATGCCCTCACCTGCTTTTTGGTAACAGGTGCAGGCCATGTCTGAATGGGTTCTACTTTGGCAGGTTCTGGCCTGATCTTACCACTCCCCACTCTATGTCCCAGGTAGGAGACCTCTGCCATACTCACCTGACATTTGCTTGGCTAAATGGTCAACCCTGCCCTCTGTAGTCTGCCCAGCACCTCCCTGACATGTTGAAGGTGCTCTTGCCAGGAATGGCTATAGATGGCAATATCATCTATGTAAGCAAGGGCAAACCCTCCTGCTCCTGCTAGGATATGATCTACCAGCCTCTGGAAAGTTGCTGGGGCATTTTTCATCCCAAATGGCATCTTTCTGATCTCACACAAGCCAAAAGGCGTCACAAAGGCTGACCTCTCTCTAGCACTGGGAGCCAAGGGCACCTGCCAGTAACCTCTGTTAAGATCAATGGTTGTAAGATACTTAGCCCCACCCAGCTGCTCTAGGACCTCATCTGTCCTAGGCATAGGGTAAGCATCTGACTTTGTGTGACTGTTTAATTTCCTGTAGTCTACACAGAACCTGGTGCTGCCATCCTTCTTTGGCACCAGCACCACTGGGGAGGCCCAGGGACTGTAGGACTCTTGAATTACCCCAAGTTCCAACATCGCCTGTATCTCCTCCCTCAGAGTCTGTCTGACTCTCTCGGGCACCCTATAAGGGGCCTGCCTAAAAGGCTTCTGGGGTCCTGTATCCACCTGGTGCTGCACCAGGTGGGTGCACCTTTGTTTCCCAGTGAACATGTCCCCAAACTCCTGTAACACTGCTCGAATTTCTCGAACTTGGGTAGGAGATAACTGCTGGGACATTGCTATCCCTTCCACTGAGGTGTCAGTCTGAGACTCACTGAGGAGATCAGTCACCAGATCTCCCTCAGACTCCTCCTGCAATCCACTGCAAATGCTCATTACAAGGGCCTCCCTATCATGGTAAGGTTTCATCATGTTAACATGGTACAATTTGTGCCCCTGCCTTCTGCCTAGCAGTTCCACCATGTAGTTAACATCACTTACCTTTCTTACCACCTTGTAGGGTCTCACCCAAGCTGCTTGCATCTTGTTGTGTCTGACAGGAATGAGAACCATTACCTGCTTCTCCACAGCATACTCTCTAGCTCGAGCATTCCTGTCATAGGTTCATATGTTCATAGGTAGATACTAGGCTATCTGCCTGAAGGAATTTATAAGCCTAGCCAGAAGTGATCCCCGGGGTAAACTTTCTGTTTCCCATCCACTCATCAAGGTTTCTCTTGAACAGCATTAGCGAGGAGCTCTGCCTAATGTAGATTGGAATCTTGTTCCAAAGCATGGGAAGTCTCTGTGACAGGAATCTATCCCTCCAGCACATCCTATTTATTGTTGTGGTGAGGTTTAGATCCCTAGAGTGTGTGGCTCAAGGGGATAAGCTTTTCTTTAGGTGGAGCATGTCGATCAGTTCTGAGTTGGACATGGCCTTGTATGTCAGGCAGAGATCACCTCTGAGTAGGCGGTATGCAACCGAGTACAGCTGGAGTTTCTTCAGTCGAGCTGCATAGGGCATCTGTTTGAGGCCAGTGATCCTCTTGGTGAGGTACTTCTGTGGTCTTTCCAGCTGTTGCAGGTGTCTTGTAAGATATATCCCAAATGGGGCGTTGTACTCTGCGATGAGTAGAGGGGCACAATGACCTCTTTTGATCTGGATGCAAACTCCTTTGGGATAAGGTGTGCCACGCAGAAAGATTTTCTAACCACTTTGGCAATGTGATTATCAAAGGAGAGTTTACTATCTACTTGGGTCCCCAGATCCCTTATTACATTTTCCGTATTTAGGGGACTACCACCTATGTGGTAGTTTGTGGGTACTTTGTTTTTTCCAACGGGGATGACTATGCATTTTATGGCATTTAGCTTGAGGCCATGATTTTGACACCAGGTGTCTATCTCAGTGAGACCCTTTTGAAGGATGTCTGTGTCAGCCGGAGAGTCAATTATAGCCACCAGTTTGCAATCGTCTGTGAACTTGGTCAGCCATAGTCCTCCTGTGCTTGTCTGTACCTCTGAGAAGTATATGCCGAACAGGAGGGGTCCTAGGACTGAGCCCTGGGGAACGCCACTTGTAACTGGTTTACAGTCAGACCTAGCTCCCACAACTCTTACCATGTGGGTTCTGTCCGTGAGCCAGTTGGCAACCCATCTTGTGACGTAGGGGTTTATGTTCAGGCTGGTGAGCTTGTCTATAATACCAGAATGGGGAATGGTGTCAAAGGCCTTTGCGAGGTCTAGGTAGGCTGTGTATACCACCTTTCCCTCGTCTATAGCCTTGGTAACTGTCTCAAAGAAGTCCACCAGGTTTAGGAGGCATGATCTGCCCTTAACAAGGCTATACTAGGTAGGGTCTGGTATTTGGAGGTTCCCAATGTCTCTGTTAATGAGTTCCATGATGACGGGCTCCATAGCCTTGCAGACCAAGCTAGTCAGGCTTATAGGGTGATAGTTCCCGGGGTCTGTTTTGCCTCCACCTTTGTGGAGCGGAATAACCATTGCTGTGCGCCACTCTATGGGTACGTACCCTGTGGAGAGGCTGCGTTTGAACAGTGTGTTTAGGTGAGGGGTTAGTTCATCTTTGAGCTTGTATAGGACACAGCCTGGGACTTCGTCCAGTCCCACTGATGCTGTGTTTTTGGCTTTGGAGAGGGCTGTTTTAACCTGAGTGCCAGTGATTTCAGGAGCTCTACATTCTTCTGGTATGGTTATGGGCCCTTTTGGGGGTGAGAGGGGGGTGAGGTTTGTGCTGAACCTGTCTGCCAGGATGTTGGCAATATCGATCGGTTCAGGGTATTTTGTACCATTCTGCACTAACTCTGAGCAGATCTGATCATTGCCACTTATATTCTTGACATAGCTAAAGAATGCCTTGTTGTTATCTTTGGAGTCCTTAGCAATTTTCTTTCGAAACTCGCCTTGGATGATTTTATGAGGGATCGTAGTTTCTTGCTGATACTGATCAGGGATGTCTTCTCTTCTTGGGATTTTACTCTTTTCTGTACTAGTTTCCTCCTTCTATTGTATAGCTTGTTTATGGTAGGATTCCACCAGTCAGGTTTCCTTTTCTTGGAGGAGTGAGTCTTGGTTTTGCTTGGGATAGCACAATCCATGCATTCTTGTAGGTGCCCGTAGAATGCATTAGTAAAGGATTTTGCAGCTTGGACAATGTTAAACTTTAGCATGGGGGCTTTGAAACTTTCCACTTCGGTCTTAAGTAACATGAAGTTTGCATTTGAAAAGTTTTTCATGGTGGTTCCCTTGTCCAGGGATGGGGAAGGAATGTGGATATCCAAAGTGATTTGTTTATGGTCAGATCTAACCAGTGAGGGGTTGTCCTCTGGTGTGGAGCACCGGTCGCCCATGTTGATGATGACCAGGTCCAATATGTTGTTACCTCTGTTGGGAGTGTTGACCAGTTGATCCAGGGTGTTTGAGTTTATAAATTCTAGGAAATGTTGGGCAAGGGAGTTAGTACTTGAGTAGTTCTCCCAATTAATGTTTGGGTAATTGAAATCACCCAATATTAGGGTGTTTGGTAGGACCTTTATATTTCCCACTGTTTCCAGAAATGCTCTATTGTTAGGCTTCTGCCAGGTTCTCCTGGGCCAAGCCCATGAGTTCCCTGAGCCTTGTCCTGAGGTGTAGGACATATGCCACAACAGACTCCTTGTGAGGTTCACATTCACCTTCTCACTCATCTCAAATTAAATATAGAGGTCCCCTCATCCTATGCCGATAAAGCAACTCAAAGGGTGAAAAGCCTGTAGATTCCTGGGGATCCTCTCCGTAAGCAAACAACAGATGGGGAAAATATTTGTCCCAGTCCCTCTTAAACTGGTCTGCAAATTCCAGTAGCATGGACTTGATTGTAGAGTTTAACCTCTCAACAAGACCATTAGTCTGGGGATGGTAGGGGGTGGTCTTCATGTGCTTCACCCCACAGTACTTCCACAAACAAGTCAGTAGGTCTGAAATGAAATTGGCACCTCTGTCAGTCAGTATTTCTTTTGGGAAACCTACCCTGCTGAAAATCTCTAACAAAGCATTTGCCACCTTTTCTGCCTCAATGGAGGACAGAGTCACTGCCTCAGGGTATCGTGTAGCATAATCCACTACCACTAGGATATACTTCTCCCCTGTGGAACTTGGGGTACTCAGAGGCCCACAATAGCCATAGCTGCTCTCTGAAATGGCTTCTCAATCACAGGCAAAGGCATCAAAGGAGCTCTCACCTTGTCTCCTGCCTTGCCTACCTTTTGGCACTGCTCACAGGTCCTGCAGTACCCTGTTACATTTCAGGAAATTCTAGGCCAGTAGAAGTTTTGCATAGTACATCTCTTTGTACATTGTATGCCCATATGACCTGCAAAGGGAATATCATGGGCTATGGCTAGAAGCACCAGAAGGTAAGCATTAGGCACTACCAATCTAACCCTCCCTCAGGGGTCCACTCTCTATACAGTAGCCCTTTGTCCCAGTATAGAGATTCCCTTGAGAATCAGGTGCCTCCCTAGCTACCTGCCTCAGGCCTTGCAATGTAGAGTCTGAGAGCTGAGCTTGTATCAACTCTCTCTTTGTAACCCTTCCCAGCTCCCCTTCCACAGGAAGTCTGGCATCCTCTTGACAGTGGTGCCTCACTGTCAGCCTGGGTACTACTACTCACCTCTACCTTTGCAGTCACTCTGTCCAAAGGAACATCAGTACCCACAAGCAGCTGTGGCTCACCTTCAGTTTCACTGCTACAGAGTAGTTCCCTCCCTGAAGTAACCACCTCACCAGTCCTGGCTGCAAGTATGCAGTCTGTCTGGGTCTCCCCCAGGCTACCAGACCCACATGCTTGTCTCCTAGCCTGACTGTGAGTAACTGAGTAAGCACATGGGACTGCCTCATCTAAATCCTTCCCTATCAGGACATCTGCAGGATGGTAGTTTGGTACCCCTGTTGTCTCTGGACAACCTACTACTGGCATTTGGTCTTCCCCACTTTTTGGCTCTCTCACATTTTGTTCCCCACCTTGCCTCCATGGACATCTGTATGCCACACGGGCCCTACTGGTTGCATTCAAAACATTTAACCCAAGGTCCTGAATGTGTTCCTGGCCTAGTGGCTTCCCCCACTACTGGCAGATTCTGTTAGGGCAGTCTGTGCTGCCCACCATGGGTTCCTTTAGACCCATGAGCAGTACTGGGGATCCCTTTCCTGTGCAGGGATGCCCTGCTTGCTAGGTATAGGTCTCCCTTCTTCCCCAACTCATCTGAAGTAGCACATTGTCTATCATCTAACCAGATCCTCATGTCCTCAGACAAAGTGCTAAGGGCTTGTTCCCTCACCAAAAGGTCTGCCAGCCCTTCAAAAGTGGTGACCTGACTTCCACTCACCCACCTATGAAAATAAATGCTCAGTTCAGCAACATATTCACACACACTTTCATCCTCCTTGCGTCATTGTTCACAAAACGTTTTCCTGTATGTTTCAGGTGTCAGCTTAAACAATTTTAACAAATGATTTTTAACAGTAGTATAATCAAAATATTCACAATCAGCAAGTTTAGACAACACAGTTACAGCTTTACCATGGAGTAAGGGGGTCAGGAACCATACCCAGAGCCTTTGGTAAACAACATACTGTTTACATACTCTCTCAAACATATGAATGAAACTATCAAAATTATCCCCCTCTTTAAACTGCAGAAGAAATTTACTGACATTTTGTGCTTTTGGGGTCCAGTGACTCCCTTCCCCATTACCTCCATGCCTCTGGCAAAGAGTCAGCATCTCCTTCTCATGCTGCCTCTGCCTCGCCTTTTCCTCAGTTTCCAGGCATAGCAGCTTCTCATTCTCCTCAGCCTGCAGATGTCTCAGTCTCTCAGCTGCTTCTATTTGCAAATGCTTGGCCTCCAACTCAAGTCTCTTTAGCTCCACATGGATTTTTAAGTCCTCTGCAGAAAGGTTGAGCTGTCCATTCTCTGAGGGTGGTACATCTCCACTGACAGTCTGATCATCCTCCTGGTTGCTGTTTTCTGATGCAGCTGTGACCAAAGTTCCAGTCATGTCTGCCTTAGTTAAGTTTCCATGCACCAGTCCCCTAGCCTGGCACACCTCAGCCAGCTGGCTCCTTGTCAGCTTTCCGTACTCCTCTGCTGACATGCTGCCTGCTCTCCCTGACTAACTAAGCTAACAAAAGAAATAAAACAATTATGAACTGAACTCTGAGTATTCACTGTGTGGCTGATTTAGAGTACAAAACACCTTCAGTGATCACTGTACACAAGCTACAGGAATTCACTCTACCACATCACTACAAGCCAATTAGTATTTGCCAAACAATTAATATGTGGTGTGGATATCCCACCACTTCCAAACAATTAACATGTGATGCCCATGCCCTAGCTCAGCAATTAAGGAGCCTCAATCATCACCACTAACACCAGTGAGAGGCATCCATATAGGGAAAGGATAATAAATACACAAACAGTAAAGTACAACTTACCTTAAGAGCACACAGAGATCACAGTCAGTCTGGGGCTGGTTTCTCCCTTTCTCTCCAGGTCCCCAATCAGACTCCCCACTGGCACAGCTATAGGGTCCAGATCTCAGCCTAGTGGGCTAAAACCTCCAGCACCCTCTCTGTCCAACCAGTGCTTCGTGTCCCTGCCCAAGTAGCTGACACACACACACACACACACACACACACACACACACACACACACACACACACACACACACACACACACTTTGAGATAAGAGTTTTATACAACCACACAGACACTCCTGGGGAAGGCTGGCACAGGTTCTCCAGCTGTGCCCCTTTTACCCAGACTATACAGTAGTACCAGCTGCCACCACCCACTAATATCAGCTACTCAAAGGCACTTCTGAAAGGGTGTCCAATTATTACTGTGCAATATTATTATCCAAATGATAAATGTGACTGAACAGTCAAGGCTTATTAGAGTGACTTGGTACAGTATCACTATATACATGCAATGTACTCTAGAGCTTAAGTTAACTCTACATAAAACAGCCACAGTTGAAAGGTTTAAAAATATTTAATAATAAATAATAAAATCACAAGACAATACGTCTTACAACACAGTGCTAGTCAAGAGTTCAGAGATCATAAAGAAATACTTAAAATAATACAGTAGCAAAAGTTCTGACATCACAGAAAAAACAAACTAGTCTAATCTTCCTATTTCCTAGTTATATCTAAGAGAAAACACAGTTCTAAAATAAACTTACATATAGAACAAAGCAGTTGTGGTGATGTTGGATGTTGTCAAGACAAAATGTTCTGAGCACTCTGATTCTCTCTCTTTAAATTGATAACACAGAGCTGCTTCACATGACATAATTCTTCGCACTTCTCTGGTGTTCCCAGGCTAAGAGAAACTACATTCACATTCTTTACACCTGGTCAGAAACCAGAGCAATAAAGGACATGTATACATGCAAATTCTAGCCATTAACTCTGGTCTTAAAACAATAGGCAGGATGCCTCCCTCTAGACATATTGGCTCTGAATTTTGACATCAAACAATTGAATTATCAGCTTTGTTACAGCAGAGTGCACTGTTGTTACATTTTTGCAGTTCAATATACAATGCGGTATTTTTCACATTTAAGAGAACAAGCCTGTGACTTACATTAATATTTACAAATGACAGAATTATCTACAAAATTCTATCTGGCTAGGCTGGCAGCCTTCATCTATCTTCACAATCACCATAACAGAGTCAAGAGAAATAGCTAACAGTAGCATACATATTTGGAGCAAATTTCAGGCTACCAAGGGGACCCCCATGTACCCTTCCTCCCTAAAAATGCCCCCATTAGAAGTTACAATTGAAATTGTCACCTCTGTCCTTAGAAAGGTCAGAAAGATTAGTCCTATGGGTCCAGATCATATACCAGAAAGCATTATTTGTGCAATAAAAATAGCCTTGTACTCCTTCTTATGCACAATCAATCGAAAACAGACTCTAATGTGTATTTTAGAGCTTTCCCCAAACCTTTTGTGACCCAAACAAAAATCATGAGTAAGAACAGAAACTCAGTCTTTTTTTTTCAAGGAAGAAATTGCAGCCAATGCTTAATATTCACTGCCAACAAAATAGCATCTCAAAAAAAAAAAAAAAAAAAAAAAACAAGGTAAATGTTTATAAGGATACAGACATAATATTTGGGAAGAGTAAAGTGTAAAGCATCAAAGCATCATCATTTTGGAATTCTTCAATATTTTGTCTTGAACATTACAAAATAGCAAAATGAAGGCAAAACTGCTCTATGGGACCCATCTCATAAATATTTCACTCTTCTTTCAAAGATTTTACACTACATTCTGTAAAGTTCCTGATTTTCACCACTCTTGTGGAAGGGGCAGCCCCCTATTAAATAAGTATGGCACTGAGTATAATAATTGACCACAGTTTAAGATTCAACCTGCCTAAACAATATGTTGTTCAAAAAATAGCTATAAGTTAGGGCTTCTTTATAAAGTCAAACCTTTTCTATCAGACTAGGTACACAAGATCATAGTTCAAACCTATCAGCTCCCTAGTCTCCTATCTGCCTCATCAGTTTTGAGTAACATACAGTTGTCTCAGCCAGCCAGACAGGATCAATCATATAATACAGTTAAAAAGTTTACAAGTAACTACATTAATCAGATATATCACTGTCCTGTACTAAACTCTTTTAACTGGCTTGAGTTACCTCATCTATTAGCCTACACTCATATTAAGATTGGCCACAACATCCTCTATAGCCCAGATAGATGCACTGCTACCTGCCAGTTATTAAAATAGTATTCGGCACCTGTTAAACTTTATTATAGGTGTAGAATAACATATCTGTTGTACCTTTAAGAAGCATTTCTAAGACCTGAACTTGCATATATAAATAGCAGGCACATGCTATCTTCAGTGCCATTTTATGAGTATAGCCAGAATGTGAACATCTATGCAAGAGACAACTAGTTGGTATATATGTTTATGTTTGTATATAATAAAGCTGCTTGAACAGAACCCACAATGTTCGTCTACTTCTTCCTGACTAGACAAGTGACAATAGGTTCATAGGTGTTTATAAAGCTCAATGTTATGTAAAATCATGGTTTCTCTATGCCTTAAAGTCTTAGTCCCTTATCTCTGAAATTATTTCTGCTGAATAGCTGCATACTTGAGCTGCTTGGTTAACTTTTACATACCTACATCAACTTTATTACAAGCTGAGATAAGTACAAACTTGCAGTTTTACAAGATAGTACTGCATTTTATTTTTTCTGTTTTATTGTTTCATTGAATATTGTGTTAAAAATAGTACTGCATTTATCTGCTTATTTATTTGTTTCATTGAAAATTGTGAGCTCTCTGTCTGCACGTAGTGGGTTTATTCTTCTCACTTCATTGAGATTTGGTGTAGAGGTCTTAGCCTAGAGGGTTTCTCTGTGCCTTAAAGTCTTAGTCCCTTATCTTTGAAATTATTTTGTGAGCTCTATCTCTCTCTCTCTGCAGTTAGTTTTTCCACCCGTCCTCCCTGTTCTTGTGGTATTAATCTTGGTGGCTTTGGAATTGACCGCCCCTCCTGTAAATTTGTGTTTAAACACTCCTCCTGGGCCCATCTCATTTGCTCACTCAACCGAGTACAGTGAGATCATATTTTGATTTCAGACACTTCTACCATTCACATCTGTTCAGCTCTATCCCAGTCTAGTCTCATTAGTTCATCCTGCCTAATACAGGGAGAACATTTGAATAGGCATACCCACTTAGACACTGAACTTGTCTGATGGAAGACTGCTGGAACAAGTTTTTTACTGGTTAATTGGGTAATTTATTTAAATCAGTTTGCTCGTTTTCTATTGTTATATAAAAAAAATTGCACTTTATTTGCTGTTACTGTATTTGTGTTTCTTCCTACTTTATTACCTTATTTTGCTTTAGCCTCTTCTTAAAAGTACTCAGTTGTGTTTATTCTGCTGCATTTATTACTGCTTGGTAGTAGCCTGATTTTGGGCTTCGGACCAGTTATTTTACATTAAGAAGGTTTGTGGTCTGCACTGTTGTGGCAGGACAGGTAGCTTACAGCCTTCTAAGTTGGTAATTGCTGATTGAAGGCTCAGTGTCTGTTATTCTAAAAGTGTATTAGTTCTGGTTTAAGCAGTTGGGCTCCAGGCCAGTTATTTTACATTAAGAAGGTTTATGATCTGCACTCTTGTGGGAGAAGAGGCTAGATTCTGCCCTTCTGAGCTGGGAATTTCTGGTTAAAGGCTTACTGTGCCATCTTATTTGAACCTTTTTTCTGATATTGGTGCACCTTGTCTGCTGTAGCATAGACTAGATTCAGGCCTGCTGAATCTATCTTTGTTTGTATAACTTCAGCACTAATCCAGGCCATCTTTTTTGAAAAAGGTTCCCCCTGCACCCTAGTGGCAGGAGTGTGCGGTTAGACCTTGTCTGATTGAAGACTGCTGGAACAGGGTTCAGTTTTGAGTTTTTGTTACTGGTTAATTGGGTAATTTGTTTAAATCATTTTGCTTGTTTTCTATTGTTATTAAAAAAAGACAATTGCACTTCATTCATCTGCTTTTACTGTCATTGTGTTTCTTCCCACTTTATTACCTTATTTTGCTTGTGCTTCTTCTTAAAAGTACTCAGTTGTATTATTCTCCTGCAGTTATTACTGCTTGGTAGTAGCCTGATTAAATTGTAGTTGTTATTCTAAGCCTTTTGATTTAAACACTTGGGTTTCAGACCTGTTGTTTTACATTAAGAAGGTTTGTGGACTGCATTGTTGTGGCAGGACAGGTAGCTTACATCCTTCTAAGTTGGGAATTGCTGATTGAAGGTGTGCCTTGTTTGCTGTAGCCCAGAAGTTAGTAGTTTATTGGCCATTTTGGGCTAATTTCTATCTCTTTCATTTCCCTGCTATAAGAACCATATGTGCGTGTTTTTTGCTCTTGTATTCAGCTCAGCAAGTGCCTGCCAGGTGTCCTACAGAGTTCTACAGCATCAGAGAGACAAAAGAGAGACTTTGGAGAGATTAAGTATAATTTTTCTGCATTTTCTTGCTGTCTTTATCTAATTCCGCCTAAAACGCCAAATTTTTAGTGTTTCCGTGATTTAAAAAGCTTGTTTCTGCTACATATTGTACTTATTTGCTGCCTGCACTTGAACTAAGTAGTTTTTGTGTTTAAATAATCTGTTTACCTGTTTTAGGCTACACACTAAAGTGTGATAGCCATTTATGTACCTTTAAAGTGTTTTTTCTTTATTATATCTGCTTTATTTTCTGAAAAAAACAAACAAAAAAACCCCCTAAAAAAATACTTGTTTCCCACCTTTCTGAACTAGTATAGTCCAGTTTTCAGGTTATTGCTGAATTCAGGGCTGTGTTACAAGTTTCTGTGATGCCCATAGCTTACTTGGATAGAAGGAAGTTTCTCTGTTCACCTGTGAGAAAGGGGAGCTTCGAGCAGCCTATATGTCCCTGGAGGAGTAGTTTCAGCCCAGACGTTAGTAGTTTATTGGCCATTTTGGGCTAATTTCTATCTCTCTCATTTCCCTGCTATAAAAAAATGCATTTGTGTGGTTTTGCGTGCCGGGCAGCACCAGTTAGCTAGGGTTACACTATTCCCGGCTGCACGAAATCTACTCTTCAATTTTTCCCTTGGAACTAGACAAACCTTCAACATAAGCACTCAAACCATTCATTTCACAGCCCAGCCCTTGCTCAAAACTCACAGCAAGCACTAATTAACCCTAGCACTAGACCTCCCCCCTATACTGTCCAGAAGGACAAGGCTCTCTATTCGTCCCTACCAGCCAATCAGTAAAACATCTCACTTTACCTATTCAGGCATGTCCAAAGGGCAGTTTCAGGTGCACTCTCCAGTCCAACTGGTGAATCTGGGCATTTTGAGGCAATGTTACAACTGTCTCATACACAGACAACCCTCTCCTCTTACCACCAAACACTAATATATGCAAGAGATGCAATTATACAGCCAAACTGGAGGCAAAGCTCTCTCAACCCAAGACTGGAACTGACAGTCAAGAGGAAAAGGGAAATACTTGCAACACACCACCAGTCTCACATAGACCTACTACACCAACACCAGCAAATAACACACATAAATACACAAAAACATACTCGGAGGCTCTAAATAAAAAATCTGCAAAAGCAACAGAGACCTCCAAAGCAGACATCCAAACAACCTCCACACCCCATCACAAACCATGAAACAAATACTTCACATAATCAGTGTGCCATGCAATCACAGCCCTTAAGGCAAAATAACATACCCAACACACTAGTAATAGGTGACACTATAGTCAGGCACACTGATGTCCCAATAACTAGGCTGGACAAGGAGAAGGTTACATTTAGCTGCCTGTCGGGTGCCAGGATCCACCACATAACACAAGGACTCAGGTCTCTCCAGAACAAGTAAAATACAACTCTGTCATTGTCCATGTTGGTGTGAATGACCTGAGACATACCTCCCTGGACTACATGAAAAGAGACATAGAAGAGCTCTCTGATTACGTAGCCCAGGCTGGTATGATCATGACTCTGAGTAGCATCCTGCCCTCACCAAGAATGATGCCACAGTATAAAGAAAAAAATGATCAATTTCAACAATTGGCTAAGTTTCTGGTGTCATTCAAAGGGGATCCAATATCTGTCCACCTGGGATGACATGCTTGACAAGCCACATTGCTTCATAAGAGATGGCTTGCACCTGTCACCCTAAGGCTTTTGAATACTGACCAAGGCTTTTGCTGCCCCCATAGTGCCTTTTTTAGGCAAGGCTCAAAAGACAAACCCACCACCGTAAATAGCACAAGTAACCAAAAACTGAGGGTAATCCTACTCAACACCAGAAGTCTAAACCTCAAAATGCATGCACTCGAGGCACGATGCACTCCTCAGTATGGAGAACATCGATATCTGTGCAGCAACAAAAATCTGGTTTAAGGCTCCAAAGAGCACCCCAGCACTACCAGGCTATAACTCATACCATACTTTTCGGACACAGAACCCGAACCGAAACACAAAAGGAGGGGGTGTATCCATATTCATCAAGGATACCCACATCTCCAGGTTAGTGGCACAGCACGATGCCTCAGAGATCATCCATGTGCAACTAACAATGGGCAAAACTGTAATTCCAATTGTACCTTGCTAAGGATCACCCACCATGACCCAGGACCCCCATTCTGCGTTTCTGGGGACACTGGAAAATATGATGATCCTACCAAATGCCCTAATATTGGGTGATTTCAATTACCCAAACATTAACTGGGAGAACAACTCAAGTACTAACTCCCTTGCCCAATGCTTCCTAGAATTTATAAACTTGAACACCCTGGATCAGCTGGTCAACACCCCCACCAGAGGTAGCAACATATTGGACCTTGTCATCACCAACATGGGCGACCAGAGGTCAACCCCTCACTGGTTAGATCAGACCATAGACTAATCACTCTGGATATCCACATTCCGTCCCCACCCCTAATCAAGGAAACCACAGTGAAAAACTTTTCAAAAGCAAATTTCACATTACTTAAGACCGAGGTGGAAATGTTCACAGCCCCCATGCTATAGGACAATGCTGCCCAAGCTGCTGAATCCCTTACAAAGGCACTCTATGAGCACCTGCAAGAATGCATGGATCGTGCTATCCAAAGCAAAACCAAGACTCACTCCTCAAAGAAAAAGAAACCAGTCTGGTGGACCCCTGCCATAAACAAGCTATACAATAGAAGGAGGAAACTAGTACAGAAAAGAGTAAAATCCCAAGAAGGAAAGACATCTCTGATAAGTATCAGCAAGAAACTACGATCCCTCATAAAATCATCCAAGGCTAGCTTTGAAAGAAAAATTGCCAAGCACTCCAAAGATAACCACAAAGAGTTCTTTAGCTACGTCAAGAACCTAAGTGGAAACTCTCAGATCTGCTCTGAGTTAGTGTAGAATGGTATAAAATACACTAAACCGTCTGATATTGCCAACATTCTGGCAGACAGGTTTAGTGCAAACTTCACCCCCCTCTCACCCCCTAAAGGACCTATAACCATACCAGAAGAATGTAGATCCCCGGCAATCACTGACACACAGGTTAGAACATCCCTATCCAAAGCCAAAAACACAGCTTCAATGGGACCGGACGGTGTCCTAGGCTGTGTCTTGCACGAGCTCCAAAATGAACTAACCCCTCACCTAAACACACTGTTCAAACTCAGCTTCTCTACAGGCTACGTACCCATAGAGTTGCGCACAGCAACAGTTATCCTGCTCCACAAAGGGGGAGCCACAACGGACCCTGGTAACTATCACCCTATAAGCCTGACTAGCCTGGTCTGCAAGGCTATGGAGCGCATCATCATGGAACTCATTAACAGAGACATTGAGAACCTCCAAACATTGGACCCTACCCAGTTTGGCTTTGTTAAGGGCAGATCATGTCTCTTAAATCTAGTGGACTTCTTTGAGACAGTCTCCAAGGCTTTAGACGAGGGAAAGGAGGTCCACACAGCCTACCTAGACCTCGCAAAGGTTTTCAACACCATTCCCCATTCTGGTATTATAGACAAGCTCACCAGCCTGAACATAAACCCCTATGTCACGAGATGGGTTGCCAGTTGGTTCGGGGATAGAACCCACATGGTGAGAGTTGCAGGCTCTAGGTCCGACTCTAAACCGGTTACAAGTGATGTCCCCCAGAGCTCAGTCCTGGGACCCCTCCTGTTCGGTATATACTTCTCAGAGGTACAGACAAGCACAGGAGGACTATGGGTGACCAAGTTCACATACGACTGCAAAACTGGGGGCCATAATTGACTCTCCAGCTGATACAGACATCCTCCAGAAGGGTCTCACTGAGATGGATACCTGGTGTCAAAATCATGGCCTCAAGCTAAATGCCAAAAAGTGCATAATCATCCCCTTTGGAAAAAACAAAGTACCTGTGAACTACCACATATGTGGTAGTCCCCTAAATACAGAAAATGTAATAAGGGATCTGGGGACCCAAGTAGATAGTAATCCCTCTTTTGATAATCATATTGCCAAGGTGGTTAGAAAATCTTTCTTTGTGGCCCACCTAATCACAAAAGGGTTCGCATCTAGAACAAAAGAGGTTACTGTGCATCTCTACTCATCACTCATCAAACCCATCATAGAGTACAATGCCCCATTTGGGATGTACCTTACAAGACACCTGCAACAGCTGGAAAGACCACAGAAGTACCTCACCAAGACGATTACTGGCCTCAAACAGATGCCCTATGCAGCCTGACTGAAGAAACTCCATCTGTACTTGGTTGCATACCGCTTGCTCAAAGGTGATCTCTGCCTGACATACAAGGCCATGTCCAACCCAGAATTGATGGACATGCTCCACCTAAAAAAAAAAACAAATTCCCTAAGAGCCACACGCTGTAGGATCTAAACCTCACCACAACGATAAATAGGATGTGCTGGAGGAATAGATTCCTGTCCCAGAGTTTCCCCATGCTTTGGAACAGGATTCCAATCTACATTAGCCAGAGCCCCTCACTAACACTCTTCAAGAGAAACCTTGACGAGTGAATGGGAAACAGAAAATTTATCCCGGGGATCACTGCAGTGGCTCTGCTGGACAGAGGCACAGGGAACTAATGGCTCTGCTGGACAGAGGCACAGGGAACTAATCTAAGGGGCCGGCGAAAGCATTCCGGCTAGGCGTATAGATGCCCTCGGGCAGAGACCCTAGTACTTACCTATGGACCCTAGTACTTACCTATGAACCTATGTTATTTGCCTGTGAGAAATTATGCAATGAGGAGCTTTTCTACCAAAGCCACATTACGTTTCAGTAATCAAAGGCAAACAAATAAATAAATACTTAAAGGAACTATCCTAGAGTCTAAAAGTATGACCGAAAGAAACTTGTCCTAATAACTCCCAGTTTTTACCACCCACTTACCATGTCATCATCAACCCTTCCCCTGGTTTCAATTTACTTTATGCAGCCTTGTTTTCACTCCCTCTAGTGAACACAATTAATAATATTCAGTTCCTGTCAAAGCTTTCAGTCCCCAATCACTGGGAAACAATGTTATTACTTTTTGGTGTGTGTTTGTGATGGAGGTGGTTAGGCAAGACTCTCAGTGTTTACTTTGATGAACTCATCAAAAAGCTCATCTTAATTGTGCAGCTCTTTATTTATTCTGCATAGCATAACTGCAAGCCAGTATAGTCAAATCGTACAGTTCAGTGAACTCATGACAAATCTTAGCAATCTATTGGCATATTCCCCTTACTCTTTAGTAAAATAGTCTCAGAATTATTGTGTATAACTATCACAGGTTGCCATACTGTACAGCCCCTATTGTGAGAATAAGTTTTGGACTTCATTGTTTAAAATGAATCTGTTGCTTGCGTCACACGTGTTTTTTACAGCACGTCAGAAAACTATTGCACTTGGCTAGTATTCAGAGAACAAAAACAAAGCATGAAAAAAAGAAAACTGCTTCTACTACTGTTCAAAACTTGCATCATTGTGATACTTTTACAGAACAAGTGGCAGTCATACATAACATCATAGCACTTAGCTAGCATTCAGAAATCTGCACAAAATAAAATATAAAATGAAATGAACAGAAAACACTGTTTACTAACATTTTAGGTTTGCATTGCTCATATACTTTCCTGCAAGGTTGTAGCAAGTGATGGCATAAAATTCCTGAAAGGCTCCTTTTCTCTGAGAATACAAAGCACAGGTGAAACTAATGAATGACTTTGTGAGATCTGTTCTGAGTACAACAGCAATTTGAGATTGAATTTGACTAAGACCACTGAAACTTCTTGCAAGTACCCCTCCCCCAACCCTTGCAGCCAAAGGTGGGACATGCTCAGAAAGCCAGACTGAAAATGTAAACAAAGACCAGAATCAAAGCAAATTTTTGGGACTGTCCCTTTTAGGTAGCCAGCTCGCACGTCCAAAAATCCATACCTGGCTAACTTCATTAAGCTCAATAGAAAATTCCTACCCTGGCTCAGTGAGTGGAGCTAAGCTAGCAAATGTAACCTTGAGCAGAACATCAGGTGACAGTTGCTACACTAATGGGAACAGAGCAGAGCAGAGAATGATAAATTATTTAGTGAAAGCAGTAGTGAACTTTATAAACACGATGATTATACATTGCTACTCATCTAAACAAACTAGGTTTGTATTAGTATAGTGAAACAATTGTTTGTTATGCTTGGTTACTGGTAAGACTATAGCATATATTTACCTAGCAGTTTAATTTTAATGAAAGGCCTTAAGAAATCCTCTCCAAACAAAGGAATATATGGGAAAAGAACCATGTGCCTACAGAACAAGATATTTACAAACATCTAGATAACTACTGTTCAAGCCGGCTGTACTGTACTCAACCAACAGTAAAATAATTTAGTGATAACCAACGAGCAGGTGTGGTATATTGAAGATTTATCCACAGCTGACGTGGTGAAGCCCGAGTGATTAATCAAAGTCAGTTGTGGGCAGATCTTCACTATACCATACCCACTCATCAGTTATTGCTATTATACAAGAACATTATTAAATAAAAAAATTATTTTTCTTAAATAATGTCTTTGTATAGTGGAGACGTGGTGTTCCTCCACATTGCTTCTGCATTCTTCAGTTTTGTTGATGTACTGCGCATGTGTATGGGACTTAAGTTCCCATGCTTACACAGTACATCAGTGTTTTTGAAAAGAAGCAACAGAGAAAGGAAGATCTCTGTTGCTTTTTTTTTTTTTTAAGGAAAAAAAAAACTGTAAAATCCTGACAGTTTAGAGGTACAAGAGAGACAGGGAAAAAATGCAAGGAAAATCACGTACATTTCTTTAGTTTTGTACAACATACCCGAGTTTCCCTGTATTTTCTCTGCCCTCTGTACGTATGTCTCGACCTCTTAACTCAAGAAATGTGGACAAAGCCATAAATAAGGAGGGGCCGAAGACTCCAAAAGCTTTGCAGGAACATGACAGTATTTGTACTTTGTATTTTCAGTAGTACTTTTTGGGATGGAGGAGTTGCTTCCCACCTAAAGCAGCAGTTGGGGTCGCACCTCTTACAAATGGTATTACGGAAACTACAGTCTACAGATGTGCTGAAATATCTGATACGTACACACATATTTTCATTCACAAAGCACGTTGCACACGATCCACTGTACCTTGTAGTTGTCAGGGGAAGTACTTAGTAGGAATGTGTACTTTTTAGATTGGGAGGGAAGCATCTAAATTTCAAAACTGGATTTTCTCTCTTCATCACTGGTGTTGGCAACTAGATGCAAAACAGGAAATGTGACTGTGAGAATAATAGTGTTTGTGTTATTGTGCATTGTCTGAAGGACAGGATAGGTGATTCCATCTTGAGACACACAGATGTCCCTCTCGCCAGGCTACATAAGGAAAAGGTCATGGTCAGCTGTCTGTCAGGTACTAAGATATGCCACATCGCACATGCACTCAACCCTCTCAACGTGTACTGTTATAACTCCGTCATAGTCCATCCTGGTATGAACAACTTGTGATGGACCTCTCTAGACTATATGAAGAGAGATGACTGAGCTCTCGGACTATGTGTCTCAGGCAGGTATGTCCCTAGCCTTAAGCAGCATTTTATCTTCACCTAGGATGTCGCCTCAATACAAACAGAAAATGATTGACTTCAATAATTAGCTCAGTTTCTGGTGTCATTCTAAGGGGATCCAGTATCTGTCAGCCTGGGATGACATGATCGACAGATCTCAATGCTCTGCCAGAGATGATCTTCATCTGTCACCCCTGGGATTTCGGTTATTGGCTAAGGCTCTTGCCACCCCCATAGTGCCTTTTTTAGGCAGTGTCTCAAGAAAAAAAATTCCCGTTGTAAAAACTCGATCTAAAAACACCCTCATGGTTATGCTGCTAAATGCTTGGAGTCTTGAAATGAAACTGCACTCACTGGAAGCAGTCCTCACCTTGGAAGACGCAGACATTTGTGCAATCACGGAGACCTGGTTCAAGGCTGTGGAGAGCACTTCAGCTATAGCCGGTTACACCTCTTTCCACATGTTCAGACCACAAACTGAAGGAGTGAAAACTAAAGAAGTTGATTTATCAATATTCATTAAAAATAAATACACCTCCAGATTGGTTAAACAGTATGATTCCCTGGAGATACTTCAGGTGTAATTAACTGTTGGTAGGACACCTATTCAAGTCATTGCCAGCTACAGGAATCAGGACACCCACTTTGCCTATTTGGATCTACTTGAGTCTATCAAGATACATCCGAACACCATGGCTTTGGGTGACTTTAACTATCCATCCATTGATTGAGTAAATTACTTGTGCTCAAACTCACTTGCCCAAAGGTTTCTCAACTTCGTTAACTCCAATGCCCTGGGCCAGCTGGTTGACACCCCATAAGGGGGTGCCAACTGTAGCACCTCCACTGTGAGGTCTTCCCTGGTGAGATCTAACCACATACCAGTCTCATTCAAAGTAACTATCACATTAACTAAACTAAAAAACTTCTCCAAAGCAGATTACAACCTCTTATGGGATAGTATAAATAGCTTCACTGCACCTCCTCCCTCAGATGGAACTGGCAACTATGCCAGTTCTACACCAATGCTTTATACAAACACCTGTATAACTGCATTGACTTGGCCTTACCTGACAGGACCAAAACAAGCTCCTCAAGGAAGAGCACACCTGCCTGGTGAACAACTGTCATTAACAGGCTTTACAATAAGATGAATAAATTGCTGTCTAAGAGTAAGAGGAAGCGAGCCCTAAACTGGAAACACTCCATCCTCAGCTTCAACAAGTAAATACGACTTCTTGTGAAGTCCTCCAAAGCAAATTATGAATCCAAATTAGCTTCCTCAACTAAGAACAACAATAAAGCATTCTTTAGTTACATACATAACCTAAATGGAAAGGCCAGGATTTGTGCCAAACTGATAGTTAATGGTACCACATATACTGAGCCTGTGGACATAGCTAACCTGTTGGCCAACAGGTTCTGTGAAAACTTCACTCCCCTGCCCCAGCCACACGTACCCCATGACATCCCTACTACCTGTCCTCTACCTTGTATCTCTAAAGAACAGGTCATAAATGCCCTCTCTAAAACCAAAACACAGCATCTATGGGATATGATAACGTCCCAGGCTGTGTCCTACATGGGCTCCAGCAAGAATTAGCAACACCACTGGGTACTCATAGTCTAAGCAGCGGTGTCATCCAAGCTGAATGGAAAATGGCCACCATTATTCCCTTGCAAAAAGGTGCTTCCACTGACCCTAGGAACTTTAGACCTATTAGCCTTACTAGCCTTATCTGCAAGGTCATGGAGTGAATAATCATGAATCTTATCAACAAAGATATAGGTAAACTCCAAACACTTGACTCTACTCAGTTTGGATTTGTCAAAGGGAGATGATGCCTGTTAAACCTGGTGGACTTCTTTGAAGAAGACAATCATCAAGGCCCTGGACAAGGGTAAATCTGTGTATACAGCCTACCTACCCTTAGCTAAGGTTTTGACACTATCCCCTACTCGGGCATTCAAACTCACCCAGCTTGGTATCAACCCTTATATCATTAGAATGGTCGCTAACTGGTTCACTAATAGAACCCATACAGTCAAAATAGGGGAATACACCTCCAACAGCAGACCTGCAACCAGTGGTGTTCCACAGGGATCAGTCCTGGGACCTCTACTATTTGAAATCTATTTCTCTGAAGTAAAGCAAAAACTAAAGGCCTGGGGCTGACAAAGTTTGCTGATGACTGCACACTAAGAGCGGTCATATAATCTCCAAATGATGTCAAGATCCTACAAGAGGGTCTTACACAAATAAATAATTGGTGCCAAAGTCATGGCCTTAAACTCAATGCAGAAAAATGCATTATCATTCTTTTCACTAAGAGCGATGTTCCTGACTGCGGTGGTGGTGCTACGGTAGCGTTGTCACCTCACAGTCAGACGTTGCCCATTCGATTCTCAGTTAGACTGTCTTCTGTGTGGCAACATGCGTGAATGGGCGTTCCTTCGTTGAAGGTTGCGTGTTAGGTCCGGCAAGCCAGCACGTAAAAATCTACTGCCAATCATTATCAGACCGGAGTTCTGCTGTGGTGACCCCTAACCGGGAAAAGCTGAAAGACACGAACAAGAGCGATGTTCCTGCTAACTACCACATCAACAGCAACACCTTAAGTATGCACTCAGTAGTGAGAGACCTGGGCATACAGGTTGACAGCAACCTTATCTTTGACCACCATGTCTTCACAGTGGTAAGAAGGGCATTCTATATTGCTCATCTCATAAGAAAGGGGATTGCCTCCAGGAAAAAAAGAAGTTATAACTTCCCAGTACTCTTCCCTCATCAGGCCAATAATACAACACCCCTTTTGGTATGTACATTTCCAAGTAGCTGCAGCTTGAAAAGACCACAAAGGTTCCTTACAAGGAAAATCCAAGGTCTTCAGCATCTGTCCTATGTGGATCATCTAAAATCACTGTCACTTTAGTCTATTTCATACAGACTACTCAGAGACGATCTCTGCCTTGCACACAAGGCAATCTTTGACCCTGCTTTATTGGAAATGCTGCATATCCAGAAGTCAAATGGTACACGGATTACTCACTCTAAAGTCCTTAACCTGGTATGTGACATTACCAGGACCTGCTGGAGGGACAGACGTGTCTCCCAGAGATTACCACAACTTTGGAACAGACTCCCACTTCATGTCAAGCAGAGCACCTCATTGGCCATCTTCAAACACAATCTGGATGATTGGATGGGTAGCCACAAATTCACCCCTGGGGTTCCACCTGTGTCCTGCTTGGACAGGGGCAATAGGTGTTGATTGTGGAAATAAGGATAGAACTTGGCTCGGCTTGTAAGGGCCCTAGGGCCATTAGGGTCTATATTAAATTGAAAAAAGTTCAAAATGTTGAACACTCACATGAGCGGAAGTTCAAGAACTCAAAATCGTTACACCCCCCACTAAACATATATTCCAACTCTGAGATTGCACTACAGTGAGGAAAGGGCAAATATTCTAATCTTCACTGTACTGCAATCCAAAAAATAAACATTGAGTTCCTGAATTTCCACTCATGTGAGTGTTGAACATTTTGAACTTTCGTCGATTTAATATAGACCCAGCCATTATCCTAGTAACTTCTTATGATCCTATGATGATCCTGTAAGAAAGTCTGAAACTGAAATGTGTGTCATTATTTAGTGACTTCGTTCCTCAGTGATTTGTCAGAAACCCACAAATTTTATAAAGAACAGCTAAAAAATATGAGGCAAAAGTCTGAATAGTTGAGGCTAATGCCTCTGTACCATATACCAGTAGAAAAAAAAGTCTGGCTGCTCAATGGTACTTCATCAACCAGACTTTTTTTCTACTGGTATATGCTTGATTTATAACAGGCATGCTGGTTGGGCTGACCAATCAGCATGCGAAATTTTGAATATTAATGAACCACCATTGTGTAATATGGAGTATAATAGGTTCATAAGTAGTCACTAGGCTTTGCAGTCCATGGGACCATTGAGGAGCCTAGCCCAAATTCCCATTATCCCCAACCACTGTTTAGTTAACTGACTTGCACAAGTTCACACAATAGGCAAATGAGGACTACGGGAAATCAAACTCTGCACCACAAGAAGTACAGTTCACAGCCTTAACCCTCTGTGCCAATAAGCTCACAGTCTTAACCCATTGTGCCAACAGTCAGTCTCTGCCAGAATGCCACCCTCACTAATACAAGGACATTAAATGAGAGTGCATGCATAGCTGCCTACTCCATAAATGCACAATGAAATATTACTACCCCTAGCTATAGCTACTTTCTGGTACTACCATGCAGGCCTGTCAATAATGCCTTCTGCTGAACTCCCTATAGTAACATGTATGGGGTCTATGTTACACCTTTGAAACACCCTTGCATCGAACATCACATCATTGACATGATCTAAAGGGGAAGGAATATGAGTAGAATAAGCTAGGGATTCATCAGCAGAATCCAACTCATCCTCAGAAGAATCCTGGTCTCTAGGCCTTTTAAGAGGAGTAGAGGACCAAGGAGGAGGAGCAGGAACTGAAATCCCATGAGGAGGTTTTAAGAACATTAAGGCAGACAATAAGCCCTGAGTAAAAGCCTGCCACTCACTTTGTGGATCCCTAGAAGCAGAAGAAACATGTTTAATTTTTGTTTCTTTTTTAAGGGAACATCATGCGAAGGCTCAGATCCAGGACGACAGTTGAGAACCATAGCAGGAACTTCTTCCCCAACTAGAAACTGAGGAACTCCCCTAGGCCCCTTAGAAAAAAATCAACCATGGTTCCCTCTGAATGTCTGAGACAGACACCTGGAAAGCCTCTTCGGACATGCTGCCAGCCGGATCATCACCAGCCTCCATTATGGTCACGGCAGAAAATCTGACAACCCAGCTGGGTGAGCCTCCAGGTTCATAATGACCTCAGGAGAAACACCTGGCAGAGGCTGGACGGAGGAAGATTCCGATCATACCGTTTTCACCTTCTTCTTCCCTAACAGTAGCTGATCCTCGAGACGGGAGATTCCTTCCATAATATCTTTAGCGAGTAGCCTAAGATGCTGGTTCTCAAGATACAAGGAAAGGGAAGAAAGTCTACTCTGAAGGGTTGTTGGAACAAATGCCTGACAAATACAACAAGGCGTATGGTTATGAGAAGCACCTAAGCAAAAAAGACACTTGTCATGGCAGACTCTATGGGGAATCTGTCTCCCACACTGGTGTTTACCCTTCCTGGATGACTTTAACGTCAAGGAATTCAAAAAAACAAAAAAAAAAAAAAAAAAAAAAACAAAATCCCCAAAAGGGCACTTATCTTTCAAAAACAACAAGCAGGAGGTCCCTGGAGAATGAAAATGTATTCAACTGACAGAAAATGAACACAGGTAAACAGACCAATGGTGTAAAAGGCACATTCAGACTGGCAGCAAAGAAGCTCTGGTTTTGGTAAGTCTGAACATCACCTTTATGCCCTTTGTTATGCAGGGTGCGTATGGTGACATTTAGCATACCTTTTTAATTCAAAAGTCTTATGAAGACTGGCCGGACATCGGGCTTCTCTGGCAGAGAATCCCATATAGTTAAGAATACTGCAACAGTGAATGTAAGGACATCTAACTGTACAGCCAGTAACAATTGTTCACTTTGTCTTTGCTACTGTGTGAAGCCAGAGCTATCTGCTTACCCCTCATCTGCTATGGTTTAGACATAGCACTGCGATTGCTATCAACACTCCCACTAATTCCCTACTCTCACAACTGCAATTGCTACTACTCTCCTTTTTTTCAAACATATATATAGCTATCTGGTATAATTTACATTGACTCTATTCATATTTCCAACAGAATATGATGTCTAACCTCCATATATGACAAATCTATAATGACCCCATTCCATCTGAGCTGTTAACCAAAATATCCTTTTCTGGATCTCTAATCTGAACTTTCAAGAATACCACTACATTCATACTAATTATAGTGTTTATATGGTTACATGTACACTGGTTGTTACTTTCACTGAAAATCAATTGATGTACATCTTGATGTTCTAAGCCCATTGTAAAATTCTAAGCAATTGCACATTGTCTTTTTAAGTTTTTAATAAGTTTGTGAAGTATGTTACTATATTAACTAATTATACATTGTATAAGTTTTTCTTTTAATTTTTGGATCTGTGGTGTACTGTCCTAAATGTGTAAAGGTGGAGCTTTACTCCCAGGTTCTCCGCTGAAAATGGGTTCTGTGACCCTGTCAGACTATTCCAGTCAACAAATATCAAATAAATAAAATAAATTGTGACTCAGATTTAGCCTTGCTCCTCCTGATTTTATTAGATACAGTAATTCTCTTCTTAAAGTCGGATCTGTTTAAGGGTTCACACATTATTAAATAAAGTAACTAGGCCTCTGCAAAGATTAACTATCATTAGCTATGTAGGGACTCTGGTTATTTTCTTTTTTAAACATCTTCATTAAATTATCATATTTTAATCAATAACATGGTTATACATACATTAATAGAAAATAAAACAATGCTCAGTTTGGAAGGTATAGCTAGCAGGTCTCTACACAAAGTGTCAGACCATTCTAAAACAGTAGGAGGTGCCTAGGAGCTGCTTTTGTATGTGAGTTGCCATAAACCCCAGCTTTAATAATCCTACTCTTTCTTGCATGACAATGCCACTGTAGTTTATGCTGCAATTTCAAATTGGTCACCTCCTGTCTCCCTCTGTTCTTCTATCCTCCAGATGCAGTTACTGAGGATATATAATGCCAAAGTGACTAAAATGTTCATGCATCCTAAGTGAAAAAGTATACATGCAACACTCTGAAATAGTGCAGAGTTAAAGTAATGAGAGTTACAATACAGATTCAGGTTTCATCAGGAAAAACACGTTAAGACAAAGGCATGGTAATAGAAATACCTTGCTGACAGGGTCCATCTGCTGGTAAAGAGGTGTGTTGCACTGGTTCAGGGCCCATTTCAGGAGGACTAGATTCTTCTGTATCTTGACCATAACTTGATTCATTGTCTACTTGCAGCAAAGGAGACTGAAACAGATGCTATGCTTCATTAATTTCTGAGCAACCACATTTATCTTGTTGTCTCTAATACAGTAAAGGTTTACCAGTAATACTAGAACAGCTAGACCACAACAATATTTTTTCGTAAGTGATTTGAGATCTCCACTTTTTTAATTAGTACTGGAACCAAAAGAGGGATGTGGCTGCAAGTATAGTTAAAAATAACTTAATAAACAACAAAAACAACAACAAAAAAGGAAACAATTAAGCTGTAGAAACTGTGTGCTTATGAATTGTAAGGCATGACCTGGCTGCAGTGCTGTAACATTTCACTATTAAATTTCTGCACTGGATGTTTTATTGCTCCCTGTTAGCTGTCATAAGCAAATTTGGAAAAACTGTAATGTAATATAATGTCTACTGCTTCTAAAAACAAATATTCAATAGTAAAGAGATGAAGACTTATTTGTATAGCAATTTAGACTCTATGTTCATTCATGGTTCTAACCCGTGCTTTAAAAGGTAGTTTTCTCTTTTCCTGTTACAAAACAAAATAAAATGTTTTATAAGCCAAATTAAATTACAAAACAGTAGACATTTTACTTTATTACTTTACCTCTCCTACCCTACTACTGTCTTTTTTATAATCTCTAAGTCACTCATTCCAACCTACATCATGAAAGAAAGACAACTTTTTTGACATTTGGCATAATACCTGCTGCAAAGTTAACTTGTTTGTGATGAGTACTTATCTACACTTAAAGACAAATGCAGGGAGGTACAGCATCTGTCTTTATTTTTACAATATTTGTGTTTTGACTTTGTCCTAACGAAAATGCTAAAATTTTTGCACGGCCCTTTTGGTGTTCCCTGAAGCTGCCACCCCCCCACCCAACTCAGAAAAATATGACTTGCTCAAGAGTGACAAGTACTCTGGGTATAAAATCTATACAATGTTTACAGTTCAGTCATAACACCAGAGTCACAACAACAGTTGGAAGTTTTGAAGAGTTACCACCATCGTCATCAGCCCCCTTTTTCCCATTTTTTTCTACATGGGGTCAGGGTATCATGTTAACTGTCACCAACTCTCTCGATTCAGTGCCACACTCCTGCCTTCTTCAACACTCATGACTAACTGTCACAGATCTTCTTTCACACAATCCATCCACCTCTTTGCTGGATGCCCTCGCTTCCTCTTACCTTCTTCCTGTCTGTCCCAAATCATCTTCACCAGATTGTCTTCTGCTTTTCTGCACGTGTCCAAACCACTGTAATCTGTTCTCTTTGATCTTTTCTATAATTGGAGCTACTTTGGCTTCTGCTCTTATGTCATTTCTTCATCTGTCCCACAGTGTGCATCATACCACCCTTCTCAGGCACTTCATTTCCACCACCTCTAGCTTCTTCAACTATTCTGCCTTTACTGCCCAGGATACTGTACCATACAGTAGTACTGATTGCACCACTGTCTTGTTCACCTTACATTTCAGCTTCTTTGGCATTCTTCTGTCATAGACTACACCTGACACTCTATGCCAGTTGGCTGCAACCCCTCTGATTCTAGCTTTGACCTCTTCATTCAGACTTCCCATCTTCTCCACCACCCCTCCCAGATACCTGAAGCTGTTTACCTGTTCCACTATCTTCCCTTCTATCTCTACTTACCTTCTTCTGACTTCCCCAGTTTGCTGCCATTACCACTGTCTTATCTGTGCTTAGTTTCATTCCACATGCCTTCAGTTTTGCATTCCATTCTCCTATCCTTTGCTGAAGTTCTAGCTCAGAGTCTGCTTGTAATGTCACATCGTCTGCATATGACAACTTTGTTAATCTGCCCACTCCAACCTGTTTGCTAATGTAGTCCATCAACAGTTTGAACAGCAGCAGGCTCAGAGCTGAACCCTGCTGTACACCTACTCCCACTGGGAACCCCTCTGTGAGGCTGAACACTGATCATACTTGAGTCATTGGGTCCTTCTACATAGCCTGCACTAATTCTACCAATGTTTATGGGACTTCAAATCACCACAGTACTGCCCAGATCAGATTTCTTGAGACCTTGTCATATGCTTTATCCAAGTCTAGGAATACCCAGTTGGACTCTGTCCTCATCTCTTGCTTCTTCTCAAGTATCTGTCTCACTGCAAACATCGGGTCAATTGTGCTGCATCCTGATCTGAATCTGAACTGCTCATCTCCCATCTTACATTCTACTACTCTGTGTATCCGTTTATCGATCACCCTCTCCAGAACTTTCATACAATATGACAGGAGTTTGATGGCCCTGCACTGCCCACAGTTGTGGATGTCCCCTTTGTTCTTGTACACTGGCATGAGTATGTTTATTCCCCAGTTATCTGGGATATACCTTTCTCTCAACACTGCTATTAGTACCCTCAGGAGCCATTTCTCCCCTATCTCACCCAGCATCTTTATCATATCTGCTGTGACCTCATCTGTGCCTGCTGCTTTCCCCTGACTTCATTTTCCTTAGTGATGTTCTTACTTCTTCTAGGGTGGGCTCCTCTTCTTCTCTCATTGTAGGCTGGTTATTGTGCAGTACAGCTTCAGTGAGGTTTTCTTCATTCAGAAGCTGCTGGAAATACTCCTAACATCTGCCTTTGATGTCCGGTGGACTGGTGAGCAGGTTGTTGCTGGCATTCCTTATGAAGGGTGTCTGACTATCTTCTTTATCTTTCTGTCTTTGCCTTGCAACCTGACATAGTTTCTTTGTGCCACTTACTGAGTCACTTTCCAGACGTTGGTAGAGTGCCCCTGATGCCCTATTCATTGCTATTGCAACTTCTTTCTTAACTTCTTTGTTAGCCAACCAGTAGTCCTTCCTAGCCTGGTCAGTCTTTTCTTTCTCCCACTTCTTCTTGCACTCCTTTCTGTTAATGACTTACTGGACTTCTGCATTCCAACACCAGCTAATCTTATGTACCTTATTTCCATATCTGGCTCAGCCACATATCTCTTCTGTAATCCTAACACATGCTGTTTTTAGGCACTGCCATTCTTGTTCAACTCCACCTATTTCCTCCTCTTCTTGAAGTGCTAGAGCCCTGAGTATTTCCTTGAACTGTTGTACTTTCTCTCCAGTCAACTTCCAGGTCTTCAGTCTGGTCTCTGTTAACCTTAGAGCCTTCTCTGACCACTCTTTGCAGCTGATTGTGGCAACTAGTGGTTTATGCTATGGGTCGACTGTTTCACTGGGGATGACTTTGCAATTATGGATTCTACCCCAGTGCCTTTTCCCTTCTAGGAGGAAGACTACCGGAGTTGCATGTTGGCTAGTCTTGTATGTGATGTTGTGACTGTCTCTCTTTCTGAACCATGTGTTGGCTACTATCAAGCCATTTGCCAGACAGAAGTCTAGAATGTCTTCTCCTTCTTTATTCCTGTAGCCGTACCCATGTGGACCTAGGCAGTCCTCATATCGTGTTCTGTCTGCCCCGATATGTGCATTCAAGTCACCCATTATCAACACCAATTCATGTTGTCCTTCTTTATCTAGTAGGTCCTGCAACTGCTGTCTGAATGCACTCTTTTCCTCACTATCACAACCCTGCTGTGGGACATATGCTGAGATTTTGAATACTGCCTATCATTACACTGGAGTCTGATTGCCATGAGTCTGTCATTAATTCTGATGCTATCCCTTACTGCCTTCTGAAGCCTCTCTCTCACCACATTTCCTACACCATTTCTAGCCTGTCCCCCTCTTAAGTAGTAGAGTCTGGATTCCAAGCCAAGTGGCTTTGCTGCACTGCCCTTCCATCTCATCTCTTGGATACATAGGATGTCCAGCTGCCTCCGTATCATCATGTCATCCACTTCCAAGCTGCATCCTGTCAGTGAACCTACATTAAGTGTAGCAATTCTCAGTTCATGTTTGGCAGGTTGGTTGGTTTTACATCCAGCTTTTGCTCAACAGAGGTGTCCCAGGTAACCCAGACTGGCCACCTAGACACCGGCTGGCCAGTTGCTTATTGACCTAGGGCTGCTGGACTTTATGGTGGGCACACGCTGGCCAATAGGGCACATATACCCATCCCACCATTAGCAAGGGTCCCTGGAATAGGTCAGAGAAGGCCGGGTCCTCAACCCACTTATCACCGGTAACTA
This sequence comes from Protopterus annectens, assembly GCF_019279795.1. Taxonomy (NCBI): domain Eukaryota; kingdom Metazoa; phylum Chordata; order Ceratodontiformes; family Protopteridae; genus Protopterus; species Protopterus annectens. The sequence continues at coordinate 640,338,203 of NC_056733.1, forward strand.
CCCATGCCCACTTTGACAACATTAATCAACATGACCGAATCACCTAGAGCCATATTTTACACCGTTGAGTGGCTAACCCTGCTACAGAGGCTAGCCCTGCCATGGCTATATGGAATTACCCAAACCCCATAAATTAAAGAGAATAGAAGCACTGACATTAGTCTTGTTACAGCCTTTTTAAACTCTGCACAGTGTGAACTTTGATATTTATGTTCCCTTCCTTCCACAACACTTAATAAAACATTTTGCTGTGGTTTCAACCCACATGTAGGCTAGCTCCTTATACTTCACTGTATGCTAGTTTTAGCGTTACAGACTAAGGACCACCAAAACAAAGGATGCCCCAGGGTCAGCCCATGATCACAGAGGTGAGGTGTCCTTGCGGGATGTTTGGGATCTGTGGAGTACCTCTGTGGTCGGCAGAGAGGAGATGAAAAAAGGAAATGAGCAACTTTGGCTTGATGAGCTTCCATAAGAGTGGGGAATGACAGCATTCTCAACTTTTGTTGAAATAGCATCTTCTACTGATTTCCAGAGGAAAATACAGTGTATAAATTACACTTGCCCATAACAATAGATGTTCAAATCCCTCACTGCTGCAGAAGAATTTAAGGTATATGGATTGTGTCTTGCCCAAGACACAACAACAACCAGCTAGCTTCCAAAAGCTTGGGCTCCCTACCACACATTCATAGTGATTGCTGCCTGGTCAGCCCTGAGGAGAGAAAATCATCAGTCAGGCTAGAAAACCTTCAGGACTTCCTTGCCCAAAAGTTAAGAAGTAGTGTACTCATCCTGAAGTGGTCAAACAAGAAATAACTATCAAGGTTTTTTCACAACAATAAGGGTAGGTATGGCTACTGCAACAGTGAGGAATTAGAACATCTACTGTTACAGCTAAGTACAACTTATACAACTTAGGTTCATAGGTAGGTACTAGGCTATTGGCCCTAGGGCCTATATAAGCCTAGCCAAAGGTACCCTGGCTATCGCCACCCAAGAAAATTATTTTCCTGTGCCACTGTCGAGCAGAGCCACAGAAGTGATCCCCTGGGTGAATTTCCTATCTCCCAACCAATCATCAAGATTTTTCTTGAAGAGTGCTGATGAGGAGCTTTGTTTGATATAGACAGGTGGTTTGTTCCAGAGTATGGGAAGTCTCTGGGACAGGAATCTATCCCTCCAGCATGTTCTGTTTATTGTGGTGACAAGGTTTAGGTCCCTACAGCATGTAGCTCGTAGGGATTGAGATTTCTTTAAGTGGAGCATGTCTAAAAGCTCTGGGTTTGACATAGCTTTGTGTGTTAGGCAGAGATTGCCTCTGAGTAGGTGATATGCGACGGAGTAAAGCTGCAGTTTTTTGAGACAGTCTGCATAGGGCATCTGTTTGACGCCAGTAATCCTCTTTGTGAGGTATTTCTGTGGCCTTTCCAGTTGTTGTAGATGTCTTGTGAGGTACATACCAAAAGGGGCATTGTACTCTATAATGGGTCTAATGAGTGATGAGTAGAGGGGAACAATGACCTCTTTTTTCCTGGATGAGAAACCTTTTGTGATGAGGTGTGCCACATAGGAGGATTTCCTGACTACTGTGGCAATGTGATTATCAAAGGAGAGACTACTGTCCACCTGTGTCCCAAGGTCTCTTATCACACTTTCGGTGTTAAGTAGACTACCACCTATGTGGTAGTTCATGGGTACAGAGTTTTTACCAAAAGGGATGACAATGCACTTTTTGGCATTGAGCTTGAGGCCATGGCTTTGACACCAGGCATCTGTCTCAGCGAGGCCCTTTTGTAGGATGTCCACATCTTTTGGAGTTTTGATTATGGCTCCTAGTTTGCAGTCATCTGCAAACTTTGTTAGCCAAAGACCTTCTGTGTTGGCCTGTACTTCAGAGAAGTAGATACCAAACAGGAGAGGATCCAGGACTGAACCGTGTGGTACTCCACTTGTCACTGGTCTGAAGCTGGATTTGGAGTCTGCTACTTTCACAGTGTGGGTTCTGTCAGTGAGCCAGTTGGCAACCCATCTTGTGACATAGGGATTTATACCTAGTGTAGTGAGTTTATCTATAATTCCAGAGTGGGGGATGGTGTCGAAAGCCTTAGCGAGATCTAGATAGGCTGTGTGAACCACCTTACCCTCATCTACGGATTTGGTGAATGCTTCAAAGAATTCTATCAGGTTTAGGAAACATGATTTGCCTTTTACAAACCCGAACTGGGTGGGGTCCTGAGTTTGTAGATTACCAATGTCATTGTTTATAAGTTCCATGATGATACGTTCCATAGCCTTGCAGACCAGGCTTGTTAGGCTAATGTGGCAATAGTTTCCAGGGTCTGTGGTGGCTCCCTTTGTGGAGTGGGATAACTGTCGCTGTGCGCCATTCAGTGGGCACATAGCCTGACGTGAGGCTATGATTGAACATGGTACTTAGGTGGGGTGCCAATTCGTTCTGTAGTTTATGTAGAACACAGCCTGGGATGTTGTCAGGTCCCATGGATGCTGTGTTCTTGGCTTTGGATAGTGGGTTTTTTACCTGTGCAGCCGTGAACTTTGCATTCTTCTGGTATAGAGATGGGCCCTTTAGGGGATGACAGGGGGGTAAAGTTAGCACTGAACCTATCTGCCAGGATGTTGGCAATATCAGTTGGTTCTGTATATTTAGTGCCATGGTGCTGTAACTCAGAGCAGATCTGAGTGTTGCCATTGAGATTCTTGACATAGCTATAGAAAGCTATGTGGTTATATTTAGAGTCAGTGGCGATTTATTTTTTTATAACTAGCTATGGAGGATTTTATGAGGGATCTCAGCTTCTTACTGAGGCTGATCAGGGAGTTTCTCCAATCATGGGATTTTACTCTTTTTTGCAACAGTTTCTTTCTTCTGTTGTAGAGTTTGTTTATGGCAGAAGACCACCAGATTAGCTTCTATTTTTTGGAGGATAGCATCTTGGTTCTGTTAGGGATTGCACGATCCATGCACTCGTGTAAGTGCTTATAAAGTGCATTTGTGTAGGATTCAGCAGTCATACCTCTATTGTCCATCAGCATGGGTGTCGTGACGTTTGCCACTTCTGTCTTAAAAAGTGTGAAGTTGGCTTTGGAGAAATTTTTTACTGTGGTTTTCCTAATGGGGGGTGGGAGAGGGATGTGGATGTCTAGGGTGATTAGCTTGTGGTCGGATCTGACCAATGAGGAATTGACCTCTGGTGTGGAGCACCGGTTGCCCATGTTGGTAATAACCAGGTCTAGGATATTGCTGCCCCTGGTGGGGGTGTGAATAAGTTTATCCATGGCATTGGAATTTATGAATTCCAGAAAACGTTGAGCACAAGAGTTGGTACATGAGTAGTTTTCCCAGTTAATGGTAGGGTAGTTGAAATCGCCCATTATTAGGGTGTTAGGTTGTACCCTAATACATTCCAGTGTACCAAGAAATGAGGAGTGGGAGTCTTGGGGCATGGTGGGGGATCTGTAGCAAGCTACAATTTGGATTGCAGTCTTGCCCAGAGTTAGTTGCACTTGGATAATCTTGGATGCATTATGCTGAGCAACTAGCTTGGAGGTGTGGATATTCTTAATGAATATGGACACGCCTCCACCTTTAGTGTTTCGGTCCAGGTTAGGTGGCCGAAAGGTGTAGTATGAATTATAGCCTGGTAATGCAGGGGTACTCTCTGGAGCCTTGAACCAGATCTCTGTCACTGCACAGATGTCGATGTTCTCCATTTTAAGGACTGCCTCGAGTGAGTGCATTTTGAGGTTTAGACTTCTAGCATTGAGTAGCAATACCCTCAGATTCTTCTTGCCTGTACCTGTTAGGGTGGTGAATTTGTCATTTGAACCTATACATCATTCAACATTACAAGTGCTGCAGTAGCCTTTAAGTTATATGGGTTGATTACCAAAGGCTATCCAACTTGGGAGGATGATGGATATGGATCTAGGAGGCCCTGGAGACTAATCCTAGCAAAGCCAGTCCTGGATCTAGAAAAATAATCCAGTTTGTAATTACTTTTAAAGGTATTTACAGAGAGCCATGTAGTTGCCTCTATAATGTTTCTAGAGTCCACCCTTTACAATATACCATCAAAGGAGGCAAGGCCCTCAGACAGTGCAGCTTGATTCTGCCTGGAACTGGTTTACAGTGGTGAGTATAATAAAAAGTAATAGCTGAGGACAACCATCTAGAAATAGTCTGATATGACATGGGTTGCCCTTTCTAAGTCTCAATATAAGAAATAAATAGGTGATCAGCTTTTCATAAGAACTTGGTTCTGTCAAGATAGCCCCTGAGCTGCCTATACACATCTAGACAACGTAAAATCCTTTCTGTCTCATTCTGAGGTTCAGGATGGGTCACTGGGAGATTGATGGCCTGATTCAAAATAAACAACCATGAGCATGACTGAGGGATTTTTTTTCTTAATGACATCCTATCCCTATGGAAGATAAGACAGGATTCATCCACCATAAGAACTTGCAACTCAGATACTATTCTTGCAGATATTATTGCAATGAGATGAATAACTTTTTATATAACGAACCTTAAATCTGCAGGTTATGATGGAGATATGGTTAACTTTTCCAGAATACAATTAAGATCCCAGGAAACAGCAACCTGTATGTATGGTGATCGCAGGTGTAACACTCCTTTTAGAATCTGTTTTACTAAAAGCACTGAAGAAAGTTGGTGCAAAGAGTAACATTGTCACCTCACAGCAAGAGTCTCCAGTTTGATTCTCAGTTGGGAAACCTTCTGTGCAGGGTCTACATGTCATCTCTGTATTTGCATGTGTTTTCTCTAGATGCTCTGGTTTCCTTCCACATTCCAAAGACATTAAGTTGGTGAAATGGACACACTAAAGTGGCCTCAGGTGTAAATGAGTGCGTGCGTGTGTGTGTGTGTGTGTGTGTGTGTGTGTGTGTGTGTATGGCTGGTACAGAAGAACAACTGCAGTAGGACTAGCAACCCACCTGTGTGAACACTGGTTCTAGATGATTATCACTGTTGATGTGACATCCCATATGCAACATGGGAAAAGGGGTTGAGGATGAATGGGTTAAAGAAAGTGGAAGGTCCATGAGCAGACATTTTGAAATGACTGCAAACTGTGTCTTGATAGAGGAATACAAAAGACCAGAGGCTAGTAACTCATACAAATATTTGAGCACCAGTAGTACATAATCCCTAATAGGGTCCTAGATAATGGTAAGCACCAAGAAGAAAATCTCTTCTGCTTGACAATATAAGATTTTCTAGTAGCAGTTTTTCTTGCCTACTTTAGCACTTGTTGCACATACCCTGAAAAGAGTGCCTAAAAGGTATTAGAATTGAATCATCCAGAAAGTTAGTCAAAGATGGCTGAAATTGGGGTGTATCAAACTACCTCTAGTGTGACTATGTCCAGGAAACGTATAATGGTTGCCCTTGGCCAGTTCCATAAAAAGGGAAAACCAGTGTTGCCTGGGCCAAAGGGGGGGGGGGGGTTACCACAATTACTTTTGGAAAGTTAATCTAAATCTTCAGAATTACCCTGGATGTTAGTAGAAAAGGTGGAAACACATAAAGGAATAGTCCCTTCCAAGGGAATAAAAAATCATCTGCACTGAAAGGAGGCAAGCAGATCTACTTGAGATGTTCCCCACAACTAAATCTATTCCTGGAAAACCCATCCTTTAATTTTCCATTTGTGAGGATCGGCCTGGTCCAGCCTGCCTAGAGGGTACAACCTTGTGCCCCTCTTGCATATAGATGTACCGCATTTGACACAATACCCCACTCGGGCATTGTTTGCAAACTCAAGAGGTTAGGTTCAAACCTGTATGTCACCCGGTGGATAGCCAACTGGCTCACAGACAGGACCCCAGGAAGTTAGAACTGGGGAGTCCATCTCTACAAAGAGGCCAGTCACAAGTGGAGTCTCTTAGGGATCAGTACTTGGACCGCTCCTTTTTGGCATTTACTTCTCTGAAGTCAAGGCCAACAATGTCAGTGGTCTCTGGCTGACTAAATTTGCAGATGACTGCAAATTAGGAGCCGTCATTGAATCTCACACTGACACAAATGTTCTCCAGAAGGGGCTGACACAGACAAACAACTGATGTCAGAGCCATGGACTAAAACTAAATGCCAAGAAATGCATAATAGTATCCTTTGGGAAGTCATCCATCCCTGGTAACTATCACACACACCCCTTAGAGTTGACCCAGTAGTCAGGGACTTAGGGACACACATAGATAGTAATCTAGCCTTTGATCATCATGTGTCTACAGTGGTGAGGAATTCATTCTGTGTTGCGCAACTTATAAACAATGTATTGCATCTAAGTCTATGGAAGTCATTGTTCCACTGTAGTCTGCATTCATCAGACCTATCATTGAGTACAATGCCCCCTTTGGTATGTACCTAACCAGGCATATCCAACAACTGGAATGTCCACAGAGGTTCCTCACTAAAAGAATACAGAGAGTAAATAATATGTCCTACGCAGACCGCCTCAAGGCCCTATCCCTGTATTCTGTCCCCTACAGGCTTTTGAGGGGAGATCTATGCCTGGCATACAGGGCATTGTCAGACCCCACTCTGATGGACCTCCTGCATATCCACAAAACAAACAGTACCAGAATTACCTGTTCTAAAGACTTAAACCTTGCCTGTGATATAAATAGGACCTGCTGGAGAGATAGGTATGTATCCCAGAGACTACCCCGTCAATGGAATAGACTCTCCATCCATGTGAAACAGAGTTCCTCCCTAACCCAATATAAGTGCAACTTGGACAACTGGATGGGAAAACAGAAATTCGTCCATGGTTTGACACATATGTCTCTAATGCAAACAGGTAACCTGTGAATGGTTCGTCTCCCAGGCCCATGCTTACACTTATCAAGGGTATCAGAACTTGTCAGAAATTTGGAATGCATGGCTAGGCTTAAAAAGCATCTTGTTGTCTTTAGCCTATGAAACACCTATGAACCTAAACACCTATGAACTATGGTGTTATCTGCAATCACCTGTAACAGACCACAGACTACAGATGATGAAGAGATTTTAAGGTATAGGTCACAGCTAACATCTGTTTACTAATTATTTGCTTTGGTTTGTCTGAATAATTCCACAGACCTTGCACTTTTATCCCCAGGGAAACTCCCTTCCAAATAAAATCTGAGATGTCTGTAGTTACAGATGAACTTGGAGGTTGAGCAGAAAGTGGAGAGCCATGTTTGCTTGTATTTGAAGTCTCCTCCAATGCAATTCATTTTTTACAAAGCCCTAGATTGGTATCTGAAAATCCAGAATATGCAATTGTTGGGTCCATGTTATTTTTATACCATTGAACTTTTCTCATGTGTAACTTGGTGAGAGGAATCATAAGAATCATAGATGTCATGAACCCCAGAATCCTGAGAAACTCTATGGCTGAAGTCTGAGCTGAGACGTTTAGAAGGTGCTCAGACAAAAATACACCTCCTTGAAGGCAGTTTGCCGAGACGTCAAAGTGTTATAAAACACTGAATACTGGTCATCTGTGGTTCGTGTTTTATGTTGTGGTGCTTTAGATAGTGGTTCTAAAAAAATACACCTTCTTCTGCATCAAAATAACTTTTGCTGCAGACTATATATAAGACATTCTAGAAAGGTAATCCTGCATGACAGGATCAAAGATTATTTCTGAATGTTTATCTGGAATCCCAGATTAGTCAGAAGAGATTAATGCAAAGATAAGTAAGTCATCTAAATAAGGAAAGACTGAGTGCTATTCAGTCTGCAATGAATTATTATTATTACTTGAGCTACACAATTTTAAATACCATGGTGTGACTCAGTCACAGAAACCCTGAGAAATTTCCTGAAGCCATTGGCTATGAGAATGTGATGGTATGCAACTTTTAGGTCCAATAATACCATAAAGATTCCTTAGGGAATGAGAGATAACAGAGTCTGGAGGGTCAACATATAGAAGTTTGGAACTTCCACATACAGATGTAGGAAGGAAAGATCTAGAACTGGCCTCTGTTTTTTGATTTCTCCAAGTCTTGGGGTTTCTAATAACATGATGGAAATGGACCTCATTCCTAAGTCGAAGTATGATTAAAGTTCATGAAATTAGTATTCTTTCAATCTTTGATGTTAGCCAGACGTGCTCTTTGCAGCACCTGCAATGTGCCCAGTAAGGACTCCTTCTACAATTCATATGGAGTTACATGCATTGGTAACATATCTAAGTATGACTATAAATTCTTTTTTATATGAACTGTTGCTCCTACTACTATTGGAACTGTCTGGGTATCCTTCCACATTGCCCTCATTTCTGCCTGAAAATCCTGCTATTTTATGACCTTGTGTCTCTTTGTACGTAAGATACCGTAGTAACTAGGTGTAGCAATTTCAATGATCAATGCTACTTTTGTTTTTTCATGGACTACTATATCTGGTTTTCTCACACCTATTTTTTTGAACTGTTGGTAATGGGTGATCCCATGTGATATAAACTTCATCATTTTCTATAATGCTTTCTGGATCATGTTTCTGGTGTTTTTCAGCTATTGCAATGGTATACTATTTGCACAATCCCCAATGCAACAGTCTTCCCCCATTATTATGCCTTTCAGCATACAGTCCCTTCTGCAATTAGTCTATCACAACCAGCAACAAGATGTGCGACTGTTTCCAATTCTGTTTTACAAAACCTACATTTTTCTGTTTCTCCCACATGTTCAATGGCCTTTGTAAATCAACGTGTATATAGTCCACTATCTTGGGCCACCAATATTAACCTTTCATCTTTTGGTTTAAATTCACCTCTCCTTAACCATTCCTGTGTTCGATCCTGATTGATGTGAGGTTGTTCAAGAGTTTTCTATACTTGCAACTGTACTTATGCATTTTCCACAATTCTTGCCTTCTCATCTGATCCTTCACTTTGTATTCTTTCTTTTGTTTTTTTGCACATTCAGTTGCTACCTGATTTTTATCTACTTCTGGTTTGATCTCCATTCCTGCTTGACACCGATATTCTTCTGTTAAACTAAGCAGGGAAGTCATCTTAGACTTATTCTCCTCGTTTCAAAACTTTCACTACATTTGGGTCTTGTGAGGTCAGCAGATATGTATGCAGCCCCAGGATTGCAGATCTATACATGTAATCAAATTTGAGGAGGTCCTTCAGAACGGGGAATATATATTCTTGGTGTACATGACTTTCACTATGTTTGGATCTTGTGAGGTCAGCAGATATGTATGCAGTCCCACGATTGCAGATCTATACATGTAATCAATTTTGAGGAGGTCCTTCAGAACGGGGAATATATATTCTTGGTATACACTGATTTTTAAAATCATTTGCTGAGCATGAAACATCCTTCTTGTTTTTCTCTCCAACAAATTCAACACCTTTTGTGGCCAGTCAGTCACTCCAAAACTTTAAGTTAGGACAGGAGGAGCAAATTAGTTTATATCCTGGACTTTATTCCTAGATGTTAACACTGTTTTCACTATTAATTTTAGTCTTCTAAAATATTCCATACTAAACCCCACCTTATCAAAGACTGTCGAAAACTATCGACTTTCAATTCACCCCAATTTAACTCCATTCTCCACAACATAGATTGGTCCATCCTAAAACACCTCCCCCTAAACGATGCTGTAAGCACTTTCAATAGCATCTTCATGAATACTCTAAACTCCTTAGCTCCCTCTAAGAAGATCAGAGTAAAATCAAACCATGCTCCCTGGCTCTCCAAAGAGACTAGGTCCCTTATGAAACAAAGAGATCATGCTTGGAAAACCTGGACTAAAACTAAACAACCACCTTTTCTTCAAAAATACAGACAACTGAGGAACCTTGAAAAAAACATACAACTAATGACAAAAAGTTATACTATAGCTCTGCTCGTCTTAACAATAAATCCAATCCTTGAAAATTTTGGTCAACTCTCAACATCCTCTATCCTGGAAAGCCCTCTAATCCCACCCCATACCCTAACTCTTCCTCTCAGGAAACAGCTACCCTTCCTGAATAAACACTATCTCTTCCATCCAAAATCTGGTAACCCCTAAGCCAAACTCTACTTCGACACCCACCTCTCCAAGTCCCACTAATACAACTTTGTCTTCTTTTGAGCCAGTTCTCATTACTTACATCAAATCTCTACTACTCAAGCTAAACCTTGCAGTGCGCCATTCAGTAGGGACAAAGCCTGAGGTGAAGCTGTGATTGAACAGGTCACACAGGTGAGGTGCCAGTTCACTTTGTAGTTCATGTAGAACACAACCAGAGATATTGTCAGGTCCCATAGAAGCTGTATTCTTGGCCTTGGACAGTGCTGTTTAACCTGTGCAACACTAATACTGGGTGCCTGGCAATCTACTGGTATATGTTCATAGGTAGGTACTAGGCTATCTGCCCGAGGGCATTTATAAGCCTAGCCAGAGTGTGTCAGCTTTTGCCGCCCCATTGATTAATTAAGTGAGCCTCTGTCAAGCAGAGCCAATGAAGTGATCCCAGGGGTGCATTTTCTGTTACCCATCCACTCATCAAGGTTTCTCTTGAAGAGTGTTAGTGAGGGGCTCTGTCTAATGTAGTTAGGAATTTTGTTCCAAAGCATGGGGGGTCTCTATGACAGGAATCTATCCCTCCAGCATGTTCTATTTATTGTTGTGGCGAGGTTTAGCTCACTAGAGCGAGTGGCTCGCAGTGACTTGGATTTCTTTAGGTGGAGCATGTCCATCAATTCTGAGTTGGACATGGCTTTGTAAGTCAGGCAGAGATAACCTCTGAGTAAGTGATATGCCACTGAGTACAGCTGGAGTTTTTCCAGTCAGGCTGCGTAGGACATATGTTTGAGACCAGTAATCCTCTTGGTGAGGTACTTTTGTGGTCTTTCCAGCTGTTGGAGGTGTCTTGTGAGGTACATCCCAAATGGGGCATTGTACTCTATGATGGGTCTGATGAGTGATGAGTAGAGGGGCACTATAACCTCTTTATTTCTAGATGCGAACCCTTTAGTAATTAGGTGGGCTACATAGAAGGATTTCCTAACTACTTTGGCAATATGATTGTCAAAGGAGAGATTACTATCTACCTGGGTCCCCAGATCTGAAGAAAGAAACTGCAGAAAGAAACTGCAAGGAACCACCATGAAAAGTAGAAAAAAGTTTAATATTAAACGAGCGCTTTCACGCACACACAGGTGCGCTTCATCAGGTTACAATTAAACAAAGGGGACTCTCTATTTATATACCAAATGCAAACATCAATTAATCAATTAATCATGCAATAATGATGTAATTAGTTCTACAATCATTTCACTATTTAAAGAGACAAACTGGAAATGTCTTCTAGTGCTTTTTCTCAGAAAAATCAAATCAAAGGACTGAAGTCAATATTGATAGCATATTTTTCAAAGTTCTTTTTTCTCAAGGAAATAAATTCAATAGACTGAGGTCAATAATAATAATACATTCATCAAACCTCCGCTATAGAAACTATTTATATAAAAAACTATTTATATGAAAACTATTTATATAAATATATGTCATAGTGTATGGGTCACATATCGTGCCAAGTATTCAAAAATTATTATCCTATGCAACATTTATATAACAGGTAACAACATAACAAAATTCCATCCATTCAAATGTCACTATAATATCTGCTAGCTTAGTCAGCAAAAGCAGATGTATTAAATAATCAACCCTTTAACACGATGACTTTGTTGTTTATTATAGGCCCCCACAAATCATCGTCTAGCGCTCGGTCAAACAAAGTTGACCGAGTGGAACAACCATTTTTCATAAGTAATAATAATAACCATGGAATTTGATTAGAGCTATTCCATCGCTCGTATTAATATGTTCAAATATTTTAAAAACATGTTAAAATAACTAAAAATATGAAATAATGTGGCTTAATATGTATAAATGCCCTATATCAATGAGCAATTTGCATCATCGAAAAATAAATCGACATTAATTTATATAAAAATATTAATGTGCATCAAATTAGAATAAAACACCAACAGATATTTATTTATAAAGAAACTACACTCATTATTTTATTTATTTATTTAATTTGATAGTGTATATCTCAACCAACATCATGTTCATTATAACTGCTGGGGTCCCTACAAAAGATTAGTTATGAAACTACTACAATAAATAATATTGCCTATACTTCAATATATGAATAGTTATATGTAGTTGTATATATATTTTATTGTTTTATATTTTTAGTTTTTTATATACGCCAACTTAATCAGGCCATCTAAAAATATATATTATTATGTTGCATTGAAAGTAAGAATCACTACAATACCAAGGTACACCAGGGTAGTTGCCTGTCAGATGAGATATATCAAAAGCTGACATAAAATATTAATTCTATAAGGGAGAGACCAACATATGTCAAATAATGATACAACATATTAAAATGCTTGTGGTGTTTTAATATGGGAAAATGCAAGGACAGAAGAAGTCAGAGGTACTGGATGATCATAATAGAGCAGGACGGATGCTAACCACTGAGTTAAGTCCAGGTGGAACATGGGCTTTAAGTCTCAGAATCCATCTTAGTTCAAACATCTCAATTGTACCTATATGGTCCCCTTCCCTTCTATTGGGATTTACTACTTGCAACACCAGAAAGCTAAAGCTATGGTGGGATTTATCATGACAATGTATAGCTAAAGCATTTGTAGGGTTGATTTTCTTTATGTCATATACATGGTTATAGACACGGTCCTTTAGCCTACGTGATGTCATCCCTACAAAGTAGGCATCGCATTGATTACAGGTCGCTAGGTAGATGACATTTTTGGTGTCACATGTGGCATAGAAGGTTGGTTTAAAGTCCATATTAATACCTACGATGTTAAAATCTTGGATCTTATTGATATATTTACATAATGAACATCTACCACATGCATAAGTACCTCTTTTAAAATTGACTCTTATATCAACCGGGGCCGTGTCTAGTTTTTCTTTACAAAGTAGCCTTTTAATGTTCAAGCAATTACTAAATCTAAAAATAGGTTTTTTCCCCACTATCTGCATAAGAGAGGGATCCAGGAGCAGTATCTTCCAATTATCTCTGATGATTTGAGTTAATTGTTCAATGTCATTGGTATATTTAATTCCATATGCAATGACTTTGTTGTTTCTCCCTTTATGGGGGATAAAACTTCTCCTCTTTGCATATGCTGGTGTTTGTGTGTAGGTTTTTATTACACTATTAACTAATTCAAGCGGATAGCCCCTGTCTATGAAATATTCCCTTTGATGTTCTATTAGATCTAAGGCATCTTGCTCATTACTGCACAGCCTATGTATTCTAGTTATCTGACCTTCCACAATGTTACGGAAGACATGGCGTGGATGTAGACTATCATAATGAAGAATACTGTTCTTCCAACAAGATTTTCTGTACAGAGTAGTGGTTAAGCTGTTATCATTCTCCTTTATAATGGTAATGTCCAAAAAATTAGCACTTATTGGGGAACATTCATAAGTAAAGTTAAAGAAAGTGGTACTGGAGTTCATATAGCATATGAAGTCCTCTAGCATATCCATGCCTCCATTCCAAAGCATCAGGACGTCATCTACAAAACGTCTGTATAAAATGACGTTACTAAACCTGTAATCTCCAAATATGAACTCCTGTTCCCATTTATAAACTACTAAATTGGCATACGCATTGGCACAGGGAGTGCCCATGGCTACTCCCCATGTCTGCGCATATACCTTGTTGTCAAACAAAAAAATGTTGTTGTTCAAGATTAGGTCCAATAAACAACAAATATTCATTATTTCATTGCTGTCTATCGTACCAAGTTTGACCAAATGGTCCCTTATTGCATCAAGGCCATAGTCATTAGGGATGCTGGTAAATAAACTTTTAATATCCAGCGTAACTAATAAAGTATTACAGTGAATATTGTCCCTTACTAGGTCTTGCTTTAGGTCATCCAGGAGATTGTATGAATTTTTCAATATAGTAGGAATAGCATTAACCATAACTCCTAATTTAGATTGTACATATTGGGAAATGTTTTCCGTAACCCAATTTTCACCTGACACTATTGGTCATAGTGGGGGAGGATCTTCATTTTTGTGCAGCTTGGGTAGTCCTTTGATTAGGGGAATCAAGGGTGAGTCTATGATTAGAAAGTCATAAAGCACTTTATCTATAGATCTAGTCATTAGTAAATCATAAATGGTATCATGTACATAATTAATAATAGAAGTTACTTTAGACTTATCTATAATTTTGTATGCCTCATCATTATTCAGCATATTATACATTAGTTCTTTATATGTGCTTGTGTCTAAAGCAACTACCCCCCCCTCCCTTGTCAGCTGGTTTAAACACCAAATTGATGTCATGACAGAGGTTATCCAATGCACATCTTTGTTCATGATTAAGGTTTACAAAAACACCTTTACGTTTCTTCTGTTCATAGTAAGCATAAAATTCGCGTTCACATGCACGCACAAAACAATCAACAGTCTGCGGCATAGGAGGTACATAATGACTTTTCCTTTTACAAGTTAAAGTTCTACAGTTAAAGTCATCATTGTCGGATATATTGTCTTTAAACAGTACCCTCAGTGATAGTTTTCATGCAAAGAGACGTAAGTCTATTAGAGTATCTGATAATATACTTCCTTTCGAGGGAATATACGATAGACCCTTATTTAAAACACATTGTTCATCCACTGAAAAAGTCCTGGATGATAAGTTAAAAAATAGACAATTCAGTTTCTTGCTTTTCTTCTCCGTTCTGGTGTCTCCCCTGATATCTTTCTTTTCATCCTTCCCCGACTGACTGAGCGCGTACGTACTGCGCTCTTGTACGGGAGAGGAAAGTTTAAAGGCACATGTGCAACAAACATATTACTCGCATTGCCAGTCTTGGGTTTAGCACCCAAATTATCAGTACTAGTCAAGCCTAGTTGGTTACAAGGTAGGGATGAATTAGAATGACCGGACTCCCGGTCAATAGTGTCACTTACTTGATTGCCAGGCAACGAACAAGTAGCCAAGGACCCACTTGAAATAGGAGGTTCATTAACCGTCATCTGCGATTCTTCAGGTACATGAATTGTTTCGGATCCTTCTCTTTGATTGGTTCTGGGCCACACAAAGATGCGACCTGATTGGAAGTCCTGATAGTCTCGCCTTAGTTTCTTCAGTTTGATTTGCTCTAGTTTATTGCTATAAAGAGCTAGTTGTTTATTCATATTATGTATACTGGGTGCCTGGCAATCTACTGGTATATGTTCATAGGTAGGTACTAGGCTATCTGCCCGAGGGCATTTATAAGCCTAGCCAGAGTGTGTCAGCTTTTGCCGCCCCATTGATTAATTAAGTGAGCCTCTGTCAAGCAGAGCCAATGAAGTGATCCCAGGGGTGTATTTTCTGTTACCCATCCACTCATCAAGGTTTCTCTTGAAGAGTGTTAGTGAGGGGCTCTGTCTAATGTAGTTAGGAATTTTGTTCCAAAGCATGGGGGGTCTCTGTGACAGGAATCTATCCCTCCAGCATGTTCTATTTATTGTTGTGGCGAGGTTTAGCTCACTAGAGCGAGTGGCTCGCAGTGACTTGGATTTCTTTAGGTGGAGCATGTCCATCAATTCTGAGTTGGACATGGCTTTGTAAGTCAGGCAGAGATAACCTCTGAGTAAGTGATATGCCACTGAGTACAGCTGGAGTTTTTCCAGTCAGGCTGCGTAGGACATATGTTTGAGACCAGTAATCCTCTTGGTGAGGTACTTTTGTGGTCTTTCCAGCTGTTGGAGGTGTCTTGTGAGGTACATCCCAAACGGGGCATTGTACTCTATGATGGGTCTGATGAGTGATGAGTAGAGGGGCACTATAACCTCTTTATTTCTAGATGCGAACCCTTTAGTAATTAGGTGGGCTACATAGAAGGATTTCCTAACTACTTTGGCAATATGATTGTCA
The DNA here is from genome assembly GCF_019279795.1 of Protopterus annectens. NCBI lineage: Eukaryota > Metazoa > Chordata > Ceratodontiformes > Protopteridae > Protopterus > Protopterus annectens. The sequence continues at coordinate 640,354,177 of NC_056733.1, forward strand.
AAGGAGAGATTACTATCTACCTGGGTCCCCAGATCTCTTATTACCTCTTCTGTATTAAGGAGGCTGCCACCTATATGGTAATTCATGGGTGTTTTGTTTTTCCCAAACGGGATGACTCTGCATTTTTTGGCATTTAGCTTGAGACCATGACTTTGACACCAGGTGTCCATCTCAGTAAGGCCCTTTTGCAGAATGTGTGTGTCAGCCGGAGAGTCAATTATGGCTCCCAGTTTGCAGTCATCGGTGAACTTGGTTAGCCATAGTCCTCCTGTGTTTGCCTATACTTCTGAGACGTATATGCTGAACAGTAGGGGTCCCAGGACCGAGCCTTGTGGGAACCACTTGTGACTGGTTTAGAGTCGGACCTGGAGCCCGCTATTCTTACTGTGTGAGTTCTGTCTGTAAGCCAGTTGGCAAACCATCACTTGACGTAGGAGTTTATGTTCAGGCTGGTGAGTTTTTCTATAATTCCCAAGTGGGGCATGGTGTCAAAAGCCTTGGCGAGGTCAAGGTAGGCTGTGTGAACTACCTTCCCCTCATCTATGGCCTTGGTGACTGTCTTGAAGAAGTCAACCAGGTTTAGTAGGCATGATCTGCCCTTAACAAAGCCGAACTGGGTTGGGTCAAGTGTTTGGAGGTTCTCAATGTCTTTGTTAATGAGTTCCATGATGATGCTCTCCATAGCCTTGCAGACCAGGCTAGTCAGGTTTATGGAGCGATAGTTACCAGGGTCAGTTGTGGCCCCTCCTTTGTGGAGTGGAATAACCGTTGCTGTGCGCCATTCTATAGGCACATAGCCTGTGGATAGGCTGAGGTTGAACAGTGTTTTAGGTGGGGGGTTAGTTCGTTCTGTAGCTCGTGCAAGACGCAGCCTGGGACGCCATCTGGTCACATTGACACTGTGCTTTTGGCTTTTGAAAGGGCTGTTTTCATCTGTGTGTCTGTGATTTCTGGGACACTACACTTTTCCAGTATTGTTATGAGCCCTTTTGGGGTTGAGAGGGGGATGAAGTTTGCACTGAATCTATCTGCCAGGATGTTGGCAATATCAGTGGTTTCAATATATTTTGTGCTATTTTGCACTAGCTCAGAGCATATCTGCGAGTTGCCACTTAGATTCTTGACATAGCTAAAGAAGGCTTTGTGGTTATCTTTTGAATCCTTGGCTATTTTTCTTTCAAAGTTAGCCTTGGAGGATTTTATGAGGGACCTTAGTTTCTTACTGGTACTGATCAGGGATATCTTTCCTTCTTGGGATTTGCTTTTTTTCTGAACTAGTTTCCTCCTGCTATTGTATAGCCTGTTTATGGCAAGGGTCCACCAGACTGGTTTCTTTCTCTTAGGGGAGTGAGTCTTGGTTTTGCTAGGGATGGCACGATCCATGCATCCTTGTAGGTGCTCATAGAGTGCATTTGTAAAGGTTTCTGCATCTTGGGCAACGTTATCCTTTAGCATGGGGGCTGTGAAACTTACCACTTCTGTCTTAAGTAAGGTGAAGTTTTCTTTATAAAAGTTTTTTACTGTGGTTTCCTTAGTTGGGGGGTGGTGGTGGGGTGTGGACATCCAGAGTGATTAGTTTATGGTCTGATCTAACCAGTGATGGGTTAACCTCTGGTGTGGAACACATGTCACCCATGTTGGCGATGACCAGGTCCAATATGTTTTCACCTCTGGTTTTACCAGCTGATCCAGGGCACTTGAGTTGATAAATTCCAGGAAGCGCTGGACCTGGGAGTTTGTACTTGAGTAGTTTTCCCATTTAACAGTAGGGTAATTGAAATTGCCCAATGTCAGGTTGTTTGGTAGGACCTTCATGTTTTCCAGTGTCTCCAGAAAGGCGGAGTGGTGGTCCTGGGTCATGGAGGGTGATCTGTAGCAGGCCACAATTTGCATTGCAGATTTGCCTGATGTTAGTTGCACATGAATGATCTCGGAGGTATCGTGCTGTGCCACTAACCTGGAGGTGTAGGTATCCTTGATGAATATGGATACACCCCCTCCTTTTGTGTTTCGGTCCATGTTCTTTGGCCGAAATGTGTGGTATGAGTTGTAGCCTGGTAGTGCTGGGGTGCTCTGTGGAGCCTTGAACCAGGTTTCAGTTACTGTACAGTTGTCGACGTTCTCCATACTGAGGAGTGCTTCGAGCACATGCATTTTGAAATTTAAACTCCTGGCGTTGAGTAGCATAACCCTCATTTTTTTATTTGTGCTGTTTACGGAGGTGGGTTTGACTTTTGAGCCTTGCCTAAAAAAGGCACTATGGGGGCAGCAAGAGTCTTGGCTAGTATTCGAAAACCTAGGGGTGACAGGTGCAAGCCATCCCTTGTGAAGCAACGAGGCCTGTCGAGCATGTCGTCCCAGGCTGACAAGACACTGGATCCCCTTTGAATGACACCAGAAGCTTAGCCAATTGTTGAAATTGATAATTTTTTCTTTATACTGCGGTATCATTCTTGGTGAGGGCAGGATGCTACTCAGGGTCACGGTCATTCCAGCCTGGGCTACATGATCAGAGAGCTCTTCCATGTCTCTTTTCATGTAATCCAGGGAGGCACGTCTCAGGTCATTCACACCAACATGAACAATGACAGAGTCATATTTGTACCTGTTCTGGAGTGACCTGAGTGCTTGTGTTATGTGGTGGATTCTGGCTCCCAACAGCTAAAAGTAACCTTCTCAATGTCCAGCCTAGTGAGTGGGATGTCAGTGTGCCTGACTATAGAGTCACCTATTACTAGTGTGTTAGGTATGTTATTTCGCCTTAAGGGCTGTGATTGTGCGGCACACTGATTTTGTGTTTTATGTGTTGTCTGGTTTGTGACGGGAGGTGCAGGTTTTTTGGGTGTCTGCTTTGGAGGTCTGTGATGCTTTTGTAGGTTTTTATTTAGAGCCTCCGAGTATGATTTCATGTATTTATGTGTATTTTTTGCCAGTGCTGGTTTAGTATGTCTATGTGAGGCTGGATGTGTGGTGCAAGTGTTAACCTTCACCTCATGACTGCTTGTTCCAGTCTTGGGTGGAGAGAGCTTAGCCTCCAATTTAGCTATATAATTGCATCTCTCGCATATGTTAATGTTTTGTGGTAGGAGGAGAGGGTTGTCTGTGTACATGAGGCAGTTATAACATTGCCTCAGGATACCCAGGTTCATCAGCTGGACTGGAGAGTATACCTAAAATTGCCCTTTGGTCATGTCTGAATAGTAGGGTGAACTGCTTAGTCGCTTGGTTGGTGAGGGGTGAATAATGAGCCTTGCCCTGCTGGGCAATCAAGTGTCGGGGTATATTAGTGCTTGCTATTTGGTCTGAGCAAGTGCTGGACTGTAGGATGCTTTTTAAGTGCTTAGGTTGAGAGTTAGACTACTTTCAAGGGAAAAACTGAAGAGGAGACTTGGTAGAGCCGGTATAAATTTAGCCCTAGCTAACCAGCACTGCCCAGAGGTGCAAAACTGTGCAAATGCGTTTTTTACAGCTGGGAAATGAAAGAGATAGAAATTAGCCCAAAATGATCCACAAACTACTAACCTCTGGGCTGGAACCACTCCTCCAGGGACAGATGGCTGCTCAAAACTCCCTCTCTCACAGGTGAACAGAGAAACCTCCCTCTAGCCAAATAAGGTATGAGCAACTCAGAAAAATGTAACAGCCCTGAATTCAGCACTAGCCTGAAAACTGGACTATACTAGCTTAGAAAGGTGGGAAACAAGGATAATGTTTTTTTGAAAAGATAAGGCAAAAACAGTAAGAATACACTTAAAATAGCTTTAAATGACTACAAACAGTAAAAAAATACACTTTAAACGGCTTTAGATGACTACAAGCAATCAGAAAAGGCTTTTAAACAAATTACCCAATTAACCAGTAAAAAAAATCTCAAAACTGAGCCCTGTTCCTGTAGTCTTCAATCAGACAAGTTCTAACTGTACACTCCTGCCACTGGGGTGCAGGGGAACCTTCTCCAAAAAAGAAGGCCTGGATTAGTGCTCAAGTTATACAAACAAAGCTAGATTCAGCAGCCCTAGATCTAGTCTATGCTACAGCAAACAAGGCACACCAATTTCAGTAAGAAACAGTTCAAATATGCAGGCACTATAAGCCTTTAACCAGAAATTCCCGGCTCAGAAGGGCAGAGTCCAGCCTCTCCTCCCTCAAGAGTGCAGACCACGAACCTTCTTAAGGTAAAATAACTGGCCTGAAGCCCAAGTGCTTAAACCAGAACTAATGCACTTTTAGAATAACAGACACTGAGCCCTCAATCAGCAGTTCCCAACTTAGAAGGATGTAAGCTACCTGTCCTGCCACAACAGTGCAGACCACAAACCTTCTTAATGTAAAGCAACTGGTCTGAAGCCCAAGTGCTTAAACCAAAAGGCTTAGAATGATAGCTACACAAAGCAGTAATAAATACAACTGAGTACTTTTAAGATGATGCAAAAGCAAAATAAAGTAGGAAGAAACACAAATACAGTAAAAGCAGATGTAAGGAAAGCGATTACCAGGCAAATACAAACCATTCAAAGGCATACTCTATATGTTGAGCCAAAGCGTGTTACGCAGGCTCGTAGTGCTATACATAACCAAGTACAATTTAAAAAGAACATAACACTACCAGTCCAAAAAATTACCAATTGCACAGCTATACATGACAAGACACAGCTTAAAAAGAACACACGACTGCACGTCCAAAAAAGTAACCAACTGCACCCCTTACTTCAGCCCTCCATGAAGTTGGAGCAAAACAAAATGGTTAGAAATGTTCATGTGAAAAAGCACCTTAATCAGAAGCCTGAATAGCTGTTGTGAGTGGCAAGCTGCTACTATATGCCTTAATGAACTTTTCCATTCAGTCACGGTGCTAAATGAGGGTACCAAGGAAGACAAATTTTCTCGTTACTCCTGGTCCTGTTTCAGAAGCAATGGGATAAAAAAGCAATTTGAAGTTTACACATCCCATTTCACTGTAACATCAAGTAGTTTCGGTATGACTTTACCAGTTAGGGTGACTTCCAAATGTGGTTGCGATAATACATAAATAGCATTAGTTTTGCTTTCTCCTTTGCATAAATATTGCACCATATTAAATCTCTTTTTCTTTCCCATGTCCATATTTCTTCTTCAGATGTCTCCTGTTTCTCCTTACTGGTGTGGGACTTGTTTCATCATGCTGGAATGTAGGCTTTCTACACTAAATCCTTCACTTTGCAAGTATTCCATAAGTTCAACTTCCTTTTTTTTAGTTGTTCCATCATGCTGGTATGTAGGCTTTTTTACACTAAATCCTTCATTTTGCAAGTATTCCATTAAGTTCAACTTCTATTTTTTTAACTTCTAATTTAGTAATTTTCTGTTCTATGTTCCCTCTTTGTGATCTTATTTTTTTATTGTGAAATGTTCTATATCTGGATGCCTCTGCCTGTATTTCTCTTCAAATATCTTTGGAGCTGCCTTTTTTGTGTTGATTAATTTGGCTTTCTCCTTTGCATAAATATTGCACCTATTGGACCTCTCTTTCTTTCCCATGTCCTTATTCCTTTCTAATACCTTTAAAAAGTGACTTGATTTTGTTCTTTATATTTTCACATTTCCTCAGTCACTTCTTTTTCCAAACTGCCCAGGGTTTCTTGGTATATATAATGTTTTTTAAAAATCTGTTGTATGAACAAACAAACTTTTTTTATTTGAAGCTTCTAACAGTTTTTCATGTGGAAGTATTTTTCTTTCCTCTAATTTCTATCTTAATCTTTTTTGTATATCTTCTGTCTGGAAATTCTGGGCTTCTTGCATAATAGTTACAATACATACATAATTTCTTTCTTATCCTCAATAGTCCACTCATCATCTTTATGGCTCTTTTTTGGCCTATCGGTTTTTGTGAACTGTTACTTCCCTCTACAACAGGGGAACCATCCCCCCCCTTGGACTGGCCTTGCCCCATTGTAGTAATGTTTCCCTGTCTTGAGGATTCTGCACTGTCATTTTTTCCAGTACTGGCACCAGTGCACCTACCAAGATCAGGAACTTTTTTATCCTGGGTCTTGTGCACCCAGCTATCTTTTTTATTTTTTAATTACCTCTCTGCATATATGTTATATAAAATACAGTCTATAAGTCAGTGTTGTCTTGGTGAGATTTTGTGAAAACGGGGTCCACCTCATGAGGGTACTCACCAAGACCTGAGGATGAATTCAGTTCCAGAATACTACTCTCCTTTGCTTGCTGACTTATCATCTCTCCATTCAGTCTCATTATCATCTCTCCATTTGGACTCTTGTCATCTCTAAATTCAAGCTCTTACTTATGGTGCCACAAACATTCTGAAATATAAGCCTTCCCCATTTGATTTAACAGTACTGGTTCTATCACTCCTAGGATGAGCTGGTGCTGAAGAACCTGAGAAAAAAATTCTGTTTAGTTTGGAGGGTGGAGAAGTACTTCCCTGAAAGCAGGGTTTTGTATCCAGTGCCAACTGCATCAGTACTGAACACTCATGAATATGTCACAGTCGGTTATCAAAGGGGAATGTACAGAGCCAGTTTGCTGGGACAGGTTTTGAGAGACTGGGGGCAAAAGGGAGAAGGAAGGTGAGGATGGAGGAAGCATGCTGGCATAGTCATTCTGAATTTGTAGACTGTCACCTATAAGGATAATATCCTTCTTTCTTATTGATCCCCTCTTGCCGTCACTTTTTGGTTCCCTGTTTGGCTCAAGGAAAAAAGGGACTGCTTATTTTGTGGAAGAGGATTTGGGAGATTTGTAAAGGGGTGGGGCTGAAATGACTTAGTGACTTGCTGAACTATTTTCCATCTGTTATTAAATTGAAGACCTGAGCAGCAGATAGGCCAAATAAAATCTCATTATGCAAAAGTGAATTTGAAATTTCAAACTATCTCACCAAAGAAGTTTTGATTATGTACCCAGGCATACTGCCTTAAAACAGTAGGAGAAACAAAGTTCCAAGACACAATATCTGCATAATAATACATATTACTTAAAGCATATTTAGATACTTGAGACGTGTTGGAAATAATGGAA